>NC_061082.1:4979299-5258041 GCF_021917145.1 Hypomesus transpacificus
GCCAGGTTAAACAGCAAAAAGAAAAAAAGTTAATACATTTGTGGCGGGAAACACTGCATTTTCAGTCATAGTATGGCTTAAGATCTCAGATCAGCCTCCCCTCTCTGTCTTTCTGTCTCTCTCTCTCTCTCTCTCTCTCTCTCTCTCTCTCTCTCTCTCTCTCTCTCTCTCTGTAACTTCCCCTCTGTTGTGGCGTTGTTGTGCTTCTCCCCTGGAGGTCCGTGTGTCTGTGACAGAGAGACAGGCTCTGCACATGCCCCACACTGGGCCAGCAGAGTCATATCTGACACCTGGTGTCAGCAGTACTGGGAGGGAGGGAGGGAGGGAGGGAGGGAGGGAGGGAGGGAGGGCGGGCGGGCGGGAGAATAGAATAGAATAGACAGCAGGAGAGCAGGAAGGGAGGGATGAGGGTGAAAGGAAGAGGTGTCACACTGACTGCCTTGTACAGACATTCTCCGTAATGTGGTGGTGAGGGACAGGGGCGTGTGTGTGTGTGCTGCTGGCCTGTGGATCATGTGACCCTTCTGCAGCTGGGGCTGATGTGTGTGTGTGTGTGTTCCAGGGTCGGACAACTGCAGACTACGACGAGCCGCTGAGGATAGAGGAAGACACACACTGGACCTCAGAACACACAGGGTAACCCTCCATCTCTCTATCCCTCCATCCCTCCATCCCTCATCTCTCTATCCCTCCATCCCTCATCTCTCTATCCCTCCATCCCTCATCTCTCTATCCCTCCATCCCTCATCTCTCTATCCCTCCATCCCTCATCTCTTTATCCCTCCATCTCTCCATCCACCCATCCACCATTGTTTCAGATCTTCCCTTTATCTTCCTCTCCACCCTTCCATCATCCATTCCCTATCTGTCTTTCATCCTAGCGTGCTTGTCTTCACTGTTAGTGTGTGGCCATGTGCCTGAACCTCCTGTAATGTAACATTGCCTGTCTCCAGCTGTTCTACACTGTGTGTTTAACACATGATGGTGGAACACTTTTTTTATTGCCCCCATCATGCAGTGTTGTTACTGTGCATACACAATATGACTCATTTCCTATTTCTTGTTGCTACATACTGTTGTTGCAGGTCAAAGGTCAAGGGGGGTACTAAACTCCACATTGACATGATCAACCAGTTGAAGGAGGCTGTCGAGCTACTACAAGACCCCAGCAGGTAGGCTGTCTTAGTGCTCATGTTCATCCTTAGTCAAAGAACAAACCAGAAAGATTCATTTTACAGTACGTTAGCACTCAAGGTTATACTGAGAGCTGTGATGTCACCTAGACATACTTCACAGCTCTGACACCGACGAGTACGTTCAGACACCTTCCAGATGGCTCATTAGCATCCCCCCGCCACGTATATAACCCCACCTCATGGTACCTCCTCCCACACACACACACAGACCGATGAATCCTAACTTTGCTGATCTGATACTGATCTAGTGAATCACATTATGAGAAGATATGTATGCCTCTGTTGTCTCACTCTGTGTGTGTGTGTGTTCCAGAGTGAATATGGAGTCAGAGGATTTGGAATTGTCTGGAGTGCAGCTCTATCCTGTGGAGATGGTCCTGGTGGAAGAATCCCTCAAGTAAGCGTGTGTGTGTGTGTGTGTGTGTGTGTGTTCACATGGATGGTGTTTATGTGTGTGTGTGTGTCCTTCCTTCTTGCTATCTCCCTCTCTGCAAGCTCTCCCTCCCTCCTTACCGTATCTTTCTCTCTGTTTCTCTCTCTCTCTCTCTCTCTCTCTCTCTCTCTCTCTCTCTCTCTCTCTCTCTCTCTCTCTCTCTCTCTCTCTCTCTCTCTCTGCAGTGGCCAGGACAGTGATGAAGGATCTACCACACCCAAGGTGAGATGTCCCCCAGACACACAGTACACACAAGATATCTGCTACAGTACACAGTCTGCTATAGTACAGGACACAGTCTGCTACAGTACACAGTCTGCTACAGTACAGTACAGTCTGCTACAGTACAGTACAGTACACAGTCTGCTATAGTACAGTACAGTACACAGTCTGCTACAGTACAGCACACAGTCTGCTACAGTACAGTACACAGTCTGCTATAGTACAGTATACAGTCTGCTACAGTACAGCACACAGTCTGCTACAGCAAACAGTCTGCTACAGTACAGTACAATCTGCTACAGTACAGTACACAGTCTGCTACAGTACAGTCTGCTACAGTACAGTACAGTACACAGTCTGCTACAGTACAGTACACAGTCTGCTATAGTACAGTACAGTCTGCTACAGTACAGTACACAGTCTGCTATAGTACAGTACAGTACACAGTCTGCTACAGTACACAGTCTGCTATAGTACAGTACACAGTCTGCTACAGTACAGTACAATCTGCTACAGCACAGTACAGTACACAGTCTGCTATAGTACAGTACAGTACATAGTCTGCTACAGCACAGTACAGTACACAGTCTGCTATAGTACAGTACAGTACACAGTCTGCTACAGCACAGTACAGTACACAGTCTGCTATAGTACAGTACAGTACATAGTCTGCTACAGTACAGTCTGCTATAGTACACAGTCTGCTACAGTACAGTACACAGTCTGTTTTTACATCTGCTATGACTTTGAATGTAGCTCCTCAGGGTAGGATAATTGATGGATTTGTCTGGTAGTGTGTGTGAGTGTGTCTGTGATATGTACTGGATTTTCATTGAATTTCCTTTAGTACTTAATCAGCAGCTAAGATTTTTGAGGATATTTGAGACATACTGTAGTATAATATTATATGTTATGAAAATTATGGTAAAAATGTTGTTGGGTTTACAGTCAGTTAAGATAGAGGTGCTTCTTAATAATGTGTAACAGTATCCTTGTGCTGTGTGTTTGAATGAGTTGCATCATTCTAGTCTCGGCTCGTGTAAACAGAGGCTTTTATTTTGGAGCCTAGTGTAGGTTACAGCACATTATGCGCTAGCTAGCCTTGATTCATTACACGGTAGCTAGCTTGATTCACAATCTGCTCTGAACAATGCTGCATTGGCAGTTCCTCGAGCCATGCAAAACACCAATCAGGGAGAACAAGCAGCCATGCGTGCAGAGCCACAGGACCTGAAACAGGGATGTCAGAGACTGACAGCACACCATAGAGTACTAAGCACTGCGATCCTATGGCTCGTATGTTCTAGAAGGACTATCCGGACGGAGGTTTTGAGTTCCAGAAGAAGAGGGAGTTCATTCTAGAGCGAGCAAGGGTTGAGGCCCAGCTAGCATGCCAGCAGTATCAGAGACATGTGTCAGCCCAGGTAACCCCGGCAACACAGGTAACCCTGGCAACCCAGGTAACCCTGGGAACAAGCCAGGGGTGGCCACACACCCCCCCCCCCTCAGGCTTCCCAGCCAATCCCAATCCTCCACCCCTTCCCAGCTAATCCCACGCCATCATTACCCTCTATAGTAAGTTCCTCATGTAGAATGTGGTAGTATTTTTGGTCACTTCATGCCTCATGTTAAAGCAAACATTTTCTGTAGAATATTTGTATTTTTATTATAATAAAATATTTCAATTTTTTTTTAACCTGCTGCCAGCCTTACTTTACTGTTTAGTCTGCAGTAGCGTGTTTTAAAATGTGGCTAAGGGCATGAAGTGACTTAGTGTGTTCATCTTTACAATCTCCATAGAAACCAGTTGCATAGCCAACCCAAACCCAAACTCTTTGACCTGTGTGTCACTCTGCTGTTTAGCATGTCGTGCTGCTTTAGATGGTTTGAGTTGTTTAAGCTGAAGAGGTTTGTTGTTTGTGCTGTAGTGTCTGTGTCGGTGTAGGTGTGTGTTTCTCTACTGTGAGGTGTGTGTTTCTCTACTGTGAGGTGTGTGTTGGTGTGTGTTACATGCCGCTGTGGTTTGCAGTGTGTTTTCGAGTCTCGGTTTAGAAACATAGTGACGATTTAGCGACTCAGTCTGAAAAGGCCTTTAACCGTCTGTAGCGCACCACCAAACAGACACGCGACTTGAGTCGTAACGGTTATCCATTAAACGGTTCTTAACAAAAAAATTATGATACAAATGGGATTGCTTAATTTTGCACACGGGATAATTTAAAGTTTAAAACCCACATTTTGAGTACTTGTATTTAATTGAAAGTCCAGCAATAGGGAAGTAACTGTGTTGAAAGAAATCTGCCATGGCAGAACAGTTAGAGTAGTCTTTGGAACAGGAATAAGACAGCATTGTTAGCTGCGATGTTCTAGACTCCTCTAACAATGCTTTGGGACAGCAGAACACACACACACACACACTCGGACCACAGCAGGCTATTGGGGACAGGGCACACGGCCAACTTTGACCACTCAGAGAAAAAAACCCCATCTCCACAAAGCTTCCCATATGAACAGTCATGGCAACAGTGACCTCACCCAGACCAAACAGCCAATTAGATTCACAGCTTATTTGTATTGCTGTATGAGACCAACCGTTGGGAACTGGGCGCACAGTCTGCAGGCCAGCGTATATACATCAGCGTATTGACCATGCCAGACCTCAGGCCTGTAAACAGACCACTACTGATCAATCACAGACCTGCGGTTGACTTTCTATGACTTCTGCTCTATTTCCTCCTGCTGAGGGGTCAACTCCAGTGCACAGCTTCAATAGAAATACACACATACGCTTTGATGTTTAATACTGGTCGTTACAGGCCTAGTCCTGTGTTTGTGTGTCAGATGTCATCGTGTGTGTGTGTGTGTGTGTGTGTCAGATGTCGGTGTGTGTGTGTGCTCTGATGTGTTCTCACACACCCAGGCTGACAGGATGTATAATGTGCACCATGTCTGCTCATGCTCGACCAGGCAGAGGACCGAGCTCCAGCCAGCAGCCACGCCTTCCCCAGCCCTCCCTTCGGACTGAAGCCCCGCTCAGGTGAGGGGAGGGGTGGGGTGGGGAGGTGTGGAGTGGGGGAGGGGAGGTGTGGAGTGGGGTGGGGGGAGGTTGGGGAGGGGTGACACAATGACAGGCTGCTTTGCTATTCACCAAAACCCCCAATTCCAAAGCTTCCATTTCCAAGACAAGCCAACATCCCACCTTCACAGTCATCTGAGGTGTTTCCTTAGAAACACCAACACACGCTCCAACAGCAGCTGTAGGGCTCTGTTGTAGAGATCACCACAAAGACTCTGCAGACACTACCAACATTGGGTGCATTTAGCCCCAAGATCATCTCTTTGTGTTCCCTGTGCTTGCAGTAACCTAGAGTGAGCTTTCATCCATGCTACTTGACATTAGCGCCAGCATCCATCCAGCTAATCGTATCTAGGCTAATTGCTAGCGTGTGTAATGTAGCTTGAACTGCTAACATTAACAGCATGACATGAAATCTGTTTTGTGAAATGCCACTAATATTGATTATTGTTTTGTTTAATTTTTTATGTTTTTTTGTGTTGTTTTCCCTCCGCTCCTCCTCTGCATCTTGCCTCGGTTCTTTCCGCACGTCTCTACGTTTTATCGCTCCTTTTCTCTCTCGTATCATCGATTGTCGCATGACTTTTCACACACTCCTCACCCCCTTTATGTAATCCAATCTGCCTTCGCACTGGCTCTGCCTGCAAACTACCTCTGCCCTCAATATTTCATTCCTGTCTCCTTCAACGACTCGTTTTGTCGTCATTTCCGGAACTGTCTTTGGTGTCTTGTGGTGGGTGTTTTGGAATGGACCTGGCCCCTCCCCTTTGCACAACTGCCCCTCCCCTTGGCCCTTCGCCCCTCCCTCTGTACTATAGCCCCACCCTCGCTACCTTGCTCGCCCCCGCCCTGTCTCCGCCCACTCCTCACACAGAGCCTGTCCGTCGATAGCGACACGCCCCCTAGGCCAGATGATGGAGGCATGCTCAGCCGTGGTAGGTCCCTCCTCCTCAAATAATCAGCCAGTCGGAGGCTGCGATATGCCAGAGTCTCCGATGTTTAAAAAATGTGTGTGCCCCTATCGTTCTCTCTTCTCTTCTCTCTCTCTCTCTCTCTCTCTCTCTCTCTCTCTCTCTCTCTCTCTCTCTCTCTCTCTCTCTCTCTCTCTCTCTCTGTCTGTCTGTCTGTCTGTCTCTCTTTCTCTGTCTGTCTGTCTCTCTCTCTCCCCCTCTGTTCTCAGTCTCTCAGTAACTCTTGGGTGTATCAAGTCTCATGTGTAGTCTTCCGAGGCTTTTGACCACATGTTGGGGTGTTTTTGATCATTGTGTGTGTACTGTGTGTGTGTACTGTGTGTGTGTACTGTGTGTGTGTACTGTGTGTGTGGCCACACCCCAAAGGATCAACAGTGATCCTCCATCGTCTCCTCCTTTGCCTTCCCATCACATCTGTTGTCATGGTAATGAGTGTGGTCTCAGTGGTGGCACATGGCAGGCCTGTGAACTGTGTGTGTGTGTGTGTGGGGGTGTGTGTGTGTGTGTGTGTGAGTGTGTGTTGTACCAAGCTCTTACATCTCTGTGTATGCAGTAAGCACCGCTTTACCAAACTTTTTTCTTGACACACACACACAAAAGCACAACTCTCCATTGACACAGCTCACTAAAGCACCTCTGGCCGGTTGAAAGTTCTACGATATGTACCCCCTGCTTCCTTCACAGCTCCTGTGTATGTATAGCTCTTATATATGAAGTGTTAGATAATGGTTCCAGAGGGGATATCCAACTTGTAATGGACTGGAGGGACTTTTATGGCTGAAAGTCGCCGTTGGTGAATCATGCACTTTCCCAAAGGGGGTCTCCTGTTACAGACTGACCATGTTCAGACAGGGGGCTCTCTTTTGGGATTTTTAAAGTTATCTCAAAGTAATAATTATAGATTTGTGCAGGTTTGTGTTCATAGCAAATAGCTCAAAGGGGATTGCTTTTAGTGGTGTGGTGAAACGTTTCAGTAGTCCTCTAGTAATGATACCGTTGGCTTTGACCGTTTCGTATGAACGTCATTCATCATAACTAAAGTTTATTATAGGGTCAAACCTTAGTGAGAAGGTGACATCACCGGTAACCAATAGGAGATCCCAGTTGCTGAACTCAAACGGTACTATGCTCTCAGATGGGAAAGTTAAAGACATTGCTACTGGAACTGTGTGTGTGTGTGGTTGCCGAAGGGAAGCTGTTTCACAGTGCAGAATGACAGTTTGGTTTCATTGTTGGCAGTTGATTTGACCCCTGGCCCTGTAAACATCACCATCTACTGAAGGCCTAGCACGCCATAGTGATGTCACAGTAGCCTGAGAGGAAGCAGAATCAGGGAGTTCCTGTCGGATGAAAGGCCTCCGTTATGGAACAGGACAGGACTGGGATCATCGACAGACTGTTCTCAAACTACCCTTAGAGCTTTTCATCTTTCAAAAGAATGTTCCATTACCTGTGTACCAGGATTCAAGCCAAGACGGCATGCAGACACAGACACACACACACACACACACACACACACACACACACACACACACACACACACACACACACACACACACACACATGGACACACATGGACACACATGGACACACACACACACACACATACAGACACACACACACACATACAGACACACACACACACACACACATGGACACACATACACACACACACACACACACACACACACACACACACATGGAGACACATACAGACACACACACACACACACACACACACACACACACACACACACACACACACACACATGGACACACATACAGACACACACACACACAGACACTATTCAGTCCAGTCAGCTTTGTTAGAGGAGATGCTATCTGTCCACTGTACCGTGAGTCTCGAGAGGGAGGAATGGAGAGAGTCTGGCAAAAAAAGAGGGTGAGAGAGACAGATAAGGAGAGAGAGAACGAGAGAGAGAGAAACTGTTTCAGTTCTCATTTGTTTTACTGAGACTAAATGGAGCTTGAAAGCCGTGAGCCCTGACCATAAAGAAGTCCTGTCCTGTTCTGAACCCTCCAGCCTACCCCCCCAACCCTCTACCCCCCAACCCTGCACCCCCCAACCCTCCACCCCCCCAACCCTGCACCCCTCTCTTTCTTCACTTCCTCTCAGTCCTCTTCACCCCTGATTCTCTCTGACCACCTTCTTCTAACCCCCTCAGCAATGTACGTGTTGTTGTGGTTCCTCTCCTTCCGTGACGACAGCAAGATAGCACGCCCGTACATGCCCCTCTCTAGATTAGAGTTTGTGGTTTCTCTCCCTCTGAAGATATCTACATGATATCATAGTCATAAAAAGTCTTGGTGTATGGACACCGTAAAACTGTGAAGTAGTCTTTCTATTCTACTCACCACAGTTGATGCAAACTCAACCGCCTATATTGATTTCCTCCACAGAACCAATTGTCACGCGCAGAGTATGTGTTTATATGTAGGTGTAAGAGGAGGTAAAAGAGTTACTCTGTTCTTAAACTTCCTGTTTTGCAATCATATGTAAATATGACCGGACAACTGACCTCTGTTGAGTTGATGTTTTTTGTCTACAGGAAGCTCAGATTAAATGACACACCTATGTTTTCACACCTTTCCTCACAGTCAGCCCCTCCCCTTCTCCCTCCTCTCGTCTCTGTTGGAGGCGGAACCTTCCAGAGGGTAGAACTGGTCCGCTGCTTTCTCATTTCCCAGAACACATTGTGTTTTTCAAAGGTTTGTTTTTAACTGAGACGCTGACACTCACTATTAATAATATATATCTTGAAGGAGGGAGTGAGAGAGGGAGAGAGGGAGAGAGAGAGAGAGAGAGAGAGAGAGAGAGAAGGAAGTCGGAGAGAGGCAACATAGATGGATAAAGAAAGAAAAAATAGCCCAAGAAAGAGTGGAGGGGTGGGCTAGTTTGGAGAGGAAGAAACCGAGAGAGAGGAGGAGTGGACAGATACTAAACTTAGACTGTTTACACTGGCAGTGTGAGGTGAATACAGACCCACAGGCTGCCTAACCTCAGCATGAATGGTCTACAGTGAATGTGGAGTGATGACCGGGTCACAATTTTCGTTGTGTTATTATTTGGCTGCGGTTATTTAGACTGGACCAGGCCGGAGCAGAATGTGCCAGATCTTTCCTGCTTTTACAGAAACACACTCTGACACGGAAAGTCTAAAAAACATTACCCAATAGGTTACCATGCTGCTGCGCGCCGGCCTGGACAGGTTGGTGTTTACGATGCTTGACAGGATGCAGATTAGAATAGAAAACACACACACAGTTGAATACACTAGAAAGAGTCTTTGTAGAGAAGACATTTAGCCCCTAATCTTCTGCTCAGCAGATCATCAACCCCTTTCTCTCCATCTTGCTGGCTCTTGTGAGTGGATTTTTAATGAAGATTGTGGGGTCACCATGGCGATGCTGGCTGGACCAGTAGCAGGCTCCGGCTGTGCCCTGGCTGTTGGACTGGTCCTGTCAGGGAGGCTGGTAGGGAAAGCGGGTGCTGTTGGCTAAAACAACCCAGATGGCCTGCCTGCCTTTCCACTCCTGAATGAGAGAGGGAGAGGGGAGGAAGTGGATTTGCCAGCACAGTCATTCTGTGCTAAAAGAGGAGAGGAGATGGAGAGATGTATTGAGGCTATCTCTATGATGATCTCTCCCTCTCTCTTTGTCTCTCTCTCACTGCTGTGTTGGCTCTATCTTGGACGCCCAGGAGACACCACATCACTCCAAATGAGTCTCAGGTTACAACAAATGCGTAACTTTATTGTGTCATTACTAAAGTGTGTGTTTGTATGTGTGTACTAAGAGGGTGGGATACTAAATGGAAAACACGAATGGTATCTCTTGAGATTTGGATGAGTATATCGATGTAGAACCTGATGGTTTGTCATGACAGACCTTTCAGAGTATAATCAGAGATTGAGAGGAGATGGATAAAGGAAGTATGATGATGACATCACACATCATCTAAGATCAGTCGTTAGTCTCTCTGGCTCTATTCCCCCCTGCTGGATCTCTCTTTCTCTCTCCACCCCTTTCTCTCTCTCTCTTTCCCTCTCTCACCATCACTCTCTGTCTATCTCTCTTTCTCCCTCTTTCTCTCATATTCACAGCACTTAACAGTCAACTTCCTGCCTGCTCCTGATCACTGGCTGATGGGATAGAAGCGTGTGACCACTGATCATCCTTCCTCTGTGATCCGTCCCCAGATTAGGTGAACTGCTCCACCAGAAACCAGTGGCATGTTCCAGATGGTTCCAGATGGTTAGAGACTGCCTACTTCAAGGCCTTCTGTCTGTGTTTGATCTTAACTCACTGATCCTTACAGTTATAAGGCTAAACACAAGGCTAGGTTCAGCAGTGGCTGAACAGGTCGCAGGTTCAAATCTCCGTCTGTAGGCTGTTTAAGATAAAAGCATCTCTTATGATTATATTACGATTATATTTCCTCTATACCCTTAACATTGAAATGCAGCCGTCAGTAACTCTTGGGCTCCACCTTGTGGCCACAGTGTGTATTAAGGCTTAAAGGGCTTTGTTTTTATGCCATGGAGTGTCGATGTTGGCACAGTAAAGACGATTTATGGCATGGATGTAGGACACTGAGTAGGTAAATGATTCACTTGAGCTGTAAAGCAGTGTGGGTGTGTTTGTTTGTGAGAGAGTGTTTGTGTGTGTGTTTGTGAGAGAGTGTGTGTTTGTGAGAGAGACAGTGTGTTTGTGAGGGAGTGTGTATGTGTGTGTGTTTGTGAGAGAGTGTGTGTTTGTGTGAGTGTGTGTGCCATGTTCATGTAGGGTTTCTAACAGTGTGTGTGTGATCAGAGGCCAAGCCTGTTTCACACTCTTCCCCTCCCACACACTTCCTTCCTTCCTTCCTCCATTCTCCAGTCTTCCTAAGACAGCCGCTTGTTTGTGTGCTTAAGCAGCCAGGAGCGTGACTGAAGGAAACACCAACCACAGCGTCTGCAGTTGTATCTTTAGTGTTTCATAGTACAGTCAGACGATAGCCACCGTTAAGAAAGTCGTTTATACTTCATGACTTCCTGTAGAATGTGTTGAAACATCTATCCTCTGTAGATCTGTACATAGGCTTGATTGTGCCTGGAGGAAAATCCATCCCATAATAACTCAGTGCACTTGGCTGCTTCTGTCACTATGAAGTGCCAGCTGGGCTTCTGTACAAGTGAATACATGAATATAAGGGTTATGTAAGTGTACTTTACATCAATTTGTACGTCCAAATGGAATTAATGTCAGTGAACGAGCGGGATGTGGCATTTAATACGTGTTCCCTCTGGGGAGGTGCTGTGTGGATGATGCATGAGTGCTTTTGAAGGTTCAAATCTACCTCTCTCTCTCTGTGTCAGTGTCATGTCCATGTTGGTGACACTGATGCAAAGGCGTCGTTTCTCATCCACATCTAACGAGTTTGTGTTCTTGTGGTTGTCATTCTGTCCTCCGGCCTGCGGGGGCAGTGTTCCTGAGGACCCATAAGAGCCTTGAGTCGGTGGACCCTCAGTTCACCATGAGGAGGAAGATGGAGCAGCTGAGAGAGGAGCTGGAGCTCATGGAGCAGCTACGTGATGTGAGACGCTGTCTGTCTGTCTGTCTCTCTGTCTCTCTCTCTCTCTCTGTGTTCTAACCCTTGCTCTCCCTCCTCAGAGCATAGAGAGCCGTCTGAAGGTGTCTCTTCCTGAAGACTTAGGCTCCTCCCTAATGGACGGAGTCGTCCTCTGCCATCTGGCCAATCACATCCGCCCTCGCTCCGTGGCCAGCATCCACGTGCCCTCGCCAGCCGTGGTACGTTCCGGAAGCACCTCGGGGTTCAAAAGTCATTCAGTTATGGTTCAAAGGTCATTCAGTTAGGCTCAGGGGGTGAAGGCAGAGTGCGTAGACCTATCCAACAACACGTTTAATCTCAATATCGCGTTGTGGGAAAAACGTTTGTGTGAGAAGGTATTTGTTATCTTGAGTTAATCACTAGACGTTGTTCGGTACGTGACGTGTTCTGTGTGTTTGTGTTCAGCCCAAACTCAGCATGGCCAAGTGTCGGAGGAACGTGGAAAACTTCCTGGACGCCTGCAGAAAGATGGGGGTGCCCCAGGTAAGCCACGCCCCTCTCCTCTCCTCCTAACACTGCTCTGACATCAGCCAACTTGTCACTGATTCACCAGAAACGGTTAAAACCAACTGATTCATAATCAGTTGGAATTCATACTTTTGTGATGAGTTTCGTATTTGGGGTTTGAATCTGACATTGGTTAGCTGATTGTGATTCAGTGAATTTCTAGAAGACACACTAGCATTGAGGATGAAATAGTTAGGCACTATTTCTGGGATAAGCACATCAGTATGAGTCCCTATTCTGATGTAACATAAGGTAAGTAACCATTTCCAAAAATCAAGTCAGTTAGTGGTCGAAGGATAACTTAAAACAGTCACATTGTCCCAGTGCAGATCCCAGAACTGGTTTATCTAACACATTTCTCCTTCAAGAGAAACCAGTGAAATTAGACTTGCATCATCACAACTGTTATGCTGTCTCATCATTGCTATCAACAGCTTCCGGCTTTCTCCACATAGTAAATTGCCTTTGAACTTAGAACCTTTGACCTGGCTCTGACGGTGTCCGTGTGTCATCAGTTTGAGTAGGCCCACACACCACACAGCCGATACAAAACATCTGTTCTAAAACATTATCTGGAAATATCTCTATGTAGCGTGAAGGGCGAAAGGTTTTGTGCTGAAAATATGTCCGTGTGATTGTGAGAGTGCACTTTGAGAACATCAGGGAGACAATAAATCGGTTACAGAACAAATAACTTGCAATTAAATATATTAGGTTAAATAAAGCCAGCATTGAAACTATAACAAATAACTACCGTTAATTATTGATGCAAGTCAAAATGATCTTAGTACATTGTCACCGTGGTGTCACGTGAAAAATAAGTCATCAACATTCAACTAAACACTGGTGAAGTAAGGGCATTGGACAGACCTTTATAACAGTGTTGTCTACATTCTGGCCTATCCTATCTTCCCATTCAATGAGCCTGGTCGAAATCACACTGAAAACGCTGCACATAGCACTGTTGTTTGACCAGCTTGCTAGCGCTGCCAATGATTAGTATAAACGGTAGCATATCGCTAACTTTTACTGTGTTCTCTTCCTGCTTGCCTGCTCATCACCAACCTAGCTTGATGCTAGTGAGATTCCTCGCTGCTGCTCGCTGGCTTTGCGGCTCTGCGCTGTGCGTCGCTAGTTGCTAACTTGCTGTTACAGTATGTACCTGGCTGTTAGCATTGTGCTCGGCGTAGCTGCACTAAAAAGGGCTGAACGCTTATATAAAGCTTTGCGGGTGCTGGCTGCTGGCTGACACCTGGCTTGCAGCACACGTCACTGGCTGACCCGCAGTACTGGCACAACTCCATTGCTCCTAACCCTGCTCACCTGACCACGGCCTGCTTTTTGAGAGAGGCAAAGAAAGAGAAAGAAAGACACACTGAATGATGGACAGAGAAACTCAAATGGATACTGACAGGAGAATGTCTGACAATGTAATCATAGCGGGGCCATTCACGATCTAACCTCCATAATCTCTCTCTCAAAAAGCAGCCTTGCACGTTGCCGTGGTGACACGCCTGCCTAGGCCCCCTCAGACAGACTTGAACCCTGACCTCTTACCCCATTGGTTAACCTCCTGCCTTCTTTCTGTTTACTGCTGGACCTTCCTCTCCTCTTCTCCTTCCTCCTTTTTGATACTTTTATCCCTATCTCTTTTTCTTCACCTCTGTTCATCCGTTACCATTACTTTCCCCCCTCTCCCTCTACTGGTCTTCGTTTCATCATACATTCAACCTTCTTCCTGACATAATTTTAAAATAACATCTTCCTCCTTCCCTCCTCCTCTAACCTTCCACTCCACGTCCCCACCCACTACTCCTTCTAACAAAAAACGTTTCTTCATTCATTTATTTCTCCTCTTGTCTATTTGGCCTGGCCCCCTCCTCCTCCCTCGTTCCTCCTCCCTCCCTCGCTGTTCCTCCCTCCTCCTCCCTCCCTCGTTCCTCCTCCCTCCCTCGCTCTTCCTCCCCCCCCCTCCTCCCTCCCTCCTCGGGGGTCAGTCCTCCCTCTGTTCAGCGTATGACATCACCCAGTGCCGCCTGCGTCCTCTCCGCACCACCGTGTGCGCCCTGGTCGCCATGGAGACCCCCCCAGAGAGGGACAGGGACGCTAAAGACACAGAGGGGGAGGGGCTAAGCCCCGCCCCCGAGGCGGTTGCTCCTTCGCAGGCCCCGCCGCCCGCCTGGCAGCTCTGGGACGTGATTGGCTCCAGCCTGTTGCACATGTTCTGTCTGCTCCTGCTGTTTTTAGCCTATAGCTGGAGCGAGCTCACGTGACCCTACCTGTCAATCAACTACCTGTCCCCCCACCCGCCCCCCCCACCCCTCCGCCCCCCCGCATGACACCACACCTCCTCCTTCAGTCTCCTCTTCCTCTTCAGACTTTCCTTTCTTTGTTGCCGTGCCGTTTCCATCCCAGAAGAGGTGTAAGCGGAGGGTCAGCTGACTCACGTTTTTTTTACGTCCGCACGACGAACGCACACACGACCGCTGAGACGTGGAGCTCTTAAAGGAGGAGGGATCTTTTCACCTGCAGGGTCTCACCTGCTCAACCTCTCACGGGCCTCTCAGACACCCTGCTCAACCTCTCACGGGCCTCTCAGACACCCTGCTCAACCTCTCACGGGCCGCTCAGACACCCTGCTCAACCTCTCACGGGGGACCGGTAGTGTAACTTGTTACCCTGTAGGGGGCAGTGTTCAGGTTGTATTGTATTCACTTGATCAGAAAATGATCATAAAAAGCACAGAAGGCTCTAATGACTTGACATTTAGGTCCTCATTAACGTACACTAACAGCACACTCGGTAACCATAAGTATTATATTCAGGTTCATATCCACATACCGGCCCTGTACTTCACCACATACCGGCCCTGTACTTCACCACATACCGGCCCTGTACTTCACCACATACCGGCCCTGTACTTCACCACACACCGGCCCTGTACTTCACCTCATACCGGCCCTGTACTTCACCTCATACCGGCCCTGTACTTCACCTCATACCGGCCCTGTACTTCACCTCATACCGGCCCTGTACTTCACCACATACCGGCCCTGTACTTCACCTCATACCGGCCCTGTACTTCACCTCATACCGGCCCTGTACTTCACCTCATACCGGCCCTGTACTTCACCACACACCGGCCCTGTACTTCACCTCATACCGGCCCTTTACTTCACCTCATACCGGCCCTGTACTTCACCACACACCGGCCCTGTACTTCACCTCATACCGGCCCTGTACTTCACCACATACCGGCCCTGTACTTCACCACATACCGGCCCTGTACTTCACCTCATACCGGCCCTGTACTTCACCTCATACCGGCCCTGTACTTCACCACATACCGGCCCTGTACTTCACCACACCGGCCCTGTACTTCACCTCATACCGGCCCTGTACTTCACCTCATACCGGCCCTGTACTTCACCACACACCGGCCCTGTACTTCACCTCATACCGGCCCTGTACTTCACCACACACCGGCCCTGTACTTCACCACACACCGGCCCTGTACTTCACCTCATACCGGCCCTGTACTTCACCTCATACCGGCCCTGTACTTCACCACATACCGGCCCTGTACTTCACCACATAGCGGCCCTGTACTTCACCACATACCGGCCCTGTACTTCACCTCATACCGGCCCTGTACTTCACCACATACCGGCCCTGTACTTCACCACATACCGGCCCTGTACTTCACCTCATACCGGCCCTGTACTTCACCACATACCGGCCCTGTACTTCACCACATACCGGCCCTGTACTTCACCACATACCGGCCCTGTACTTCACCTCATACGTTAGTAGCTATGACTTACGATCTTTATAGACTGTTCTCCATTTTCTAAAGAGGGACATGCGTCACGACTTCTGCCTGTGAACTCTCTTTGAAAACTGCCTGAACGACAATGTTCCTGACCTCCACTTTGATTCATCCACTTTTCCAAGCATTCAGACTAATGACACCGCATTTCCAGACCAATCATTTGTATATGCAATGTTACAGATTTGACTATGGTCATGCACAGATGAAGTTGAAGGGCTAGCTATGAATTGTACTGTGTATATAATACAGTCTTAGGTTTTTCTCATTTTGGAGCTTTAATATGTTGTGGGAAGCAGAACTGAAACTTCGTAATGATGACATATATTTTGTTCATTAACCCAATTCAAAAGCCATTTATAACATTTTGAAAAGCTTCCCAACACAACCCTACTGCAAGGCATCCTTCCTCTGATTGGTCCTTGAGATTATACAATTAACCAACTGGGAAGTCATAAATCAGCTTTTGTCCTGTTGCCAGTTTCAACCAGTATGCCATAATTAAGTTTGATTCATGTTTTAACTCTTCCAGTGCTGTTTTTGCTAGACCCTGGTACATGTGTTTCTGTGACCTGTGTGTATGGCCAGTGTTCATGACGGAGGTAATAAATGTACAGGTTGGGTCGTCGCCCTTCTCTTCTCACTCCTGTCGCTTTGTCAAGTCACCGTTGACAACAAGGTCCGGTGGGGTTCTGTTCTGTCGGTCGTTCATTAATGATTCCTAATGTTTCAAACCGATGAGTAATGGACGAGGGGTGCGGTCAAACCTAGAAAGGAGACACTTCTAACTGTGAAGTTAGTTTGAACTAACTGGGAAGCTGACTTTTTGTCATGGACATTTAGTCTGCATGTTGTGTTCAACTTTCTTGTATATTCTGGACCGTTAGAAGAAGATAAAAGTATGTCTCACAAGTTAATTACATATACTATGCTGTGTGTGTGTCTCCAATTACTGTGTATCCATCATTTATCCTGTAAAAGGGGTATTTATCGCTGTTTATTCACATTTGCCATCTTTACTGCCCTCCTCTGTTTGTATGTCTCTATTTCTGTCTCTATTTCTCCCTCTTTCTTCTCCTGCCATGTTCTTTCCCCCCCTTCCCCCCCCCATGTCTCTCTACCTCCCTCAATCTCCATCTCTATATTCTCTCTCCCTCCCCACCGCTCTCTATCTCCCTCCCCATTTATCTCCGCCCCCCTCTCTCTTTCTCCATTATATCTATCTCTCTCTCGCTCCGTTCGGCTTTCCTTCTGTGTGTGTGACCCTTTCCCAGGATAAGTTGTGTCTCCCTCACCATATCCTGGAGGAGAAAGGCATGGTGAAATTGAGCATGACTGTCCAAGCCCTGGTGGACGAGACTTCAACCAAGCAGGCCCTCTTCACCTGAACAGGAAGCTTGGAGCTCCCATCAATCCAACCACACACAGCACACAGACGCACGCCAACACAGTTAGGTCTTAACTTAGGATGAATGAACACGGTTGCTATCTTACCTTCTAAGATGGCGGAGGAAGGGATTGTGTTTCTCAGGCTTTTTCTTTAACAGAAGGTTCCTGTTGAACATTTGGGGCCAAACCAAGCAGTGTGTTCAGCAAATGATTCAGTGGGAAGTCTTACTCCCTCAGATGTGTGAATCTGTTTTGGAGGAGCGCTTAGTCTCCCTGAACTCAGTAACCTGTTTACTAGCATACTGCAGGGTCGATATCTCGCCTATGCGTGTGGTTTCTTTTCAATCCTATATTTATGGTTCCACCCAAATCACTCACCGTATTCACAAAATGTCTAATTATAATACATCTTAAGTATAATATTTGGTCATTCATTCCTGAGCTACAACTTCAATATTTAAATGTATTCATAATACATAAACAGTGGTTACATTGCAGAAAATCCCCACGCTTTTCTCCACAATACCCTTTTTGTTTTGTTTACTGAGGTGATACAGAGTTCTTTACGACTGTGAGTGCCACTCCTGAGAGGCTGAGTCACAAAAAGTCACCACACACTTCATTCTTTTGTCTCAGTGGTATCATTATCTGCAGTGTGTGTGTGTGTGTGTGTGTGTGTGTGTGTGTGTGTGTCAGAGATAGGAGAGATACAACAAGCTGAACAAAAAAGGGAGACGGTGAGGGTTTTGACATCCCTGTAGTTGACCTGTCATGAGGTGATGATAGCTGACCTTGTCAGGTGATGTAGTCTTGAAGTGACTAGCTTGTGTAACAGTCGCCAAGGTGCATTCACCCAAGAACTACTTTATGAGTGCACAATATTATCTAACTACAGATCCCTCTGTTTGCTAGTTGTAAACAAGAGAACGTTTCGGACTACCAGAACATGGTGTGTATGTACATATATGCATTTATTAACATAGCTTGGTATCCAAAGCTTAAGCTAATTAAAAGTTTAACAGTAACATTTTATGAGATCAGTCACTGGATAGATTTGCCAGTTGCCAAAACAACTAAACGTTTTATTTCAATGTGCAAGACAATATAGTTTTTTTATGTAGGCTTTGTAAATATTATTTGTATACAACAATGGTATAAATACTTTAGATACTATCTGGTAAAATATATTTCTATGAAAAGTGGTGATGTGCAGTCGTAACGTGACGTTGGTTTGTGCAAGTTACGTATTTAGAAAGTATTTGTCTATTTTTTAAACTTATATTTATCAGTACTGTATTTTGACAGTAACCACATTTATCACCTGTACGTTGAATATTGAATCCTCAGGCAGTTAACACTATTACAATTCCCCAAGAACAATCTAATAGTTTGTATGAATGTACATTGTTTAGTTATAGTTGTAAGGATTGCGTACTTTCATACATTTAGTTGGACATTTGATCATTTAAAACACTACAGATCAGATTAATGATAATTGTAACTCAGAAACCTGTATGTCCATTTTATTAAACATGGAACCAGAAAGGACTTGACCATCTCTTGTCTTGAACATGTCCTTGTAGAAAGAAGGGGTGGAGATTGAAGGGAAATTTGATACGGATATTTCTTATTTAGATGAAAGACAGTTTTTTTTTTTTTTTTTACTGTGGATCAATGGAGAGTTTAAAGTTTGGTTGCAATCCTGCTAATTTAAACATGTGCTTGTTGACATCATAAAAGCCCAGGCATCTTTATACCCAGAGTTCTGGGTTGTCCAGTCAGACTGAGAAGATGATTCCCCTGAGAGGAGAGGCCTTTGTCCTGAAATTATCTGCACTTTAAAAGAACTATAAGTATTTATACTCACTTGTTTTGGCAACTGACAAATCTAGGTTTTATATTTGGTCAGATGTGAATAGCATAATTTGAAATCAAACTGTTGACTGATGAATATTAAGCAGCATTTTTCTACTTTACACTGTATATAGTCCTAAATCTTGTATTAACTTTTTTGTACTTTTATGATTGGAAACTTTATTTTTAAGTGACGTATGTTCTGTTGATGTATCATATATCAAATACCTTTTTGTACCTCTGTCATCATTTGTACAGCAACACAAATGTACATGCATGAGACACTCCTTTCAATGTCGCCTTAACTGCTGTGAATACTGTACATACTCCACATTACCTTCAGTAAAGACTCATATCTGTTAAAAGCACCCTGTCATCTTTTGGTCAGTTGGACACTTAATTTGATTAAAGGGTATAGCTCAGTAGTTAGAGGGATCACAAGGTCTAAATGAAAATGAATAGAATACAATTTGTATTGTTGATGAATGTTACAACTAATGTGGATTTGAATTCCTGATTGATAAATAACAGGCCATTAAGTTCAAAACATTCCAAACTCACTGACAAGAAATAAAGTATTTTATTTTGTCAAGCCCACTTGAACAGAACATGATTGTACCTCCACCAGGTGGACTCTCAGTAAAAAGCACAGGTATAGTCCCGTGGTCGCTCTCTTAAGCGTTCAGGTACTTAGCGTGGTGCTTGATGTGGTCGCTCTCTTAAGCGTTCAGGTACTTAGCGTGGTGCTTGATGTGGTCGCTCTGTTAAGCGTTCAGGTATTTAGCGTGGTGCTTGATGTGGTCGTTGATGAATGAGTAGATGAAGAAATAGCTGTGATCGTAACCCTGAAGAAAGAACATGACATTCACACAGTTAAAATCATCAACTCAGTCTGGCGATAGAATATATTTATACTAGAGTGACGTTTCTAACCTAGGGTAGAACACATTCAAAGACATCTATAAAGTTTCTTTAACGTTGCTGAAATATTTCAATATCTGTGCGCCGGTCTAATCTGGTCAGTTGCAGTGATTGGCCACAGGGTGGCAGCACCTACCGGCTGCAGTCTGAATACGACGGGGATCTTCTTCTCTGAGCAGGCTGCGATGAGGTTGTCGGGTAGGAGCTGGCTGGCTGACAGGAACTGGTCGTCGCGGCCCTGGTCGATCAGGATGTCCAGCTGGGGCCCCGAGTAGGAGACCGCCAGCACGGTGGCATCGTACTCCTGGAGGTGAGTGAGGTGGAGGTGAGGGGGGTGGGAGTGGAGGTGTGGGAGTGGAGGTGAGGGGGCGGAGGGGAGGGGGCAGAGGTGAGGGGGCAGAGGTGAGGGGATGGAGGTGAACAGGGTGGAGGGGAGGGGGTGGAGGTGAACAGGGTGGAGGTGAAAGTGTGG
Organism: Hypomesus transpacificus; assembly: GCF_021917145.1. Taxonomy (NCBI): domain Eukaryota; kingdom Metazoa; phylum Chordata; class Actinopteri; order Osmeriformes; family Osmeridae; genus Hypomesus; species Hypomesus transpacificus. The sequence continues at coordinate 4,999,802 of NC_061082.1, forward strand.
GAGTGGAGGTGTGGGAGTGGAGGTGAGGGGGCAGAGGTGAGGGGATGGAGGTGAGGGGGTGGAGGTGAACAGGGTGGAGGGGAGGGGGTGGAGGTGAACAGGGTGGAGGTGAGGGGGCGGAGGGGAGGAGACGAAGATGAGCAGGGTGGAGGTGAGGGGGTGGAGGTGGATGGACGAGAGAAGAATAAATCATAAAGAAGCTGAGGCAGAGATGACAGAGGGCTTCACCTTCACATGCTAATCTCCAGAGGCCATTAATCTATGTAGTTGGTTACTAGGCAACCACTTGAGCAGTTTTGCCCTACTGAAGCATGTCTAACCAGAACCGAATCAAATGACTGAGATGTGAAGTGTCGATGAGTTAACAGAGAGCCAGGCCCACCAACCTCCCCACACTCACCTCCCAGCTGGCCTTGTCAGCTCCGAGGTAGCCTGAGAAAGCCTTCTGGCCCCAGGCACACTGGATAGGGTTGCAGATAGGGGCGAACGCAGACACCGCCTACAAGACAAGAGGGCAAATTCACTCAAAGATGGATGTTAACTAAACACAACAACTTGTCCCCTCACAGCGACTGACAGTTGAGCAGAGGGAGTCAGGTGGCTGAACGGTGAGGGAATCGGGCTAGTAATCTGAAGGTTGCCTGATCGATTCCCGACCGGTGCACATGATGTTGTGTCCTTGGGCAAGGCACTTCACCCTACTTGCCTCGGGGAGAATGTCCCTGTACTTACTGTAAGTCGCTCTGGATAAGAGCGTCTGCTAAATATGTAAATGTAATGCAGACGGACCTTGTATTTCCCAGGGTTCTTCAGGGCACAGATCAGCGCCCCGTGGCCCCCCATGGAGTGGCCAGACACGGACATCCTCTCTGGGTCAGCGGGGAAGTTAGCGTTGATTAGCTTGGGGAGCTAACAGTGGCGGGGGTGCCGAAGGGTAAAGGGAGAAAAGGAGGACGGAAAACGTTGAGAGGCACAGAGAGGAGAACCTTGTTCCAGGTACCTGAAGACATCAGGATCATAGAAGTGAAAAACAATCCGGTGGACTACTTCCCCTGTCTCCAGGGCCCTCTCACTACTCTCCAGAGCCCACTCACCTCTTCTGTGATGTAAGAGTACATGCGGTAGTTGGTCTTCCAGGGTTCCTGGGTGGCGTTGACGTAGAAGCCGGCTCCTGACCCAAAGTCCCAGCTCTCATCTTCACCTTCGATGTTACAGCCGCCTGGGAAAGACACACACAGGGAAGGTGAAGGTGAGAGAGAGGTGGTTGGAACAGATGGGCATTCAGGGTAATCAAGTTATAATGAGACGGGAGTTGTTGTGGGGATGTGTCTGATGGGCTCTGAAGGGTGTGTGTGTCTGGCTGTGTGTGTGTCTGGCTGTGTGTGTGTCTGGCTGTGTGTGTGTGTGACCTACGGGGGCTGGTGTCAGGGGCGACGAGGATGATGCCATGTTCTGCTGCTGGCTGCTGGCTGCCTGCCTTGGTGATGTAGTTCTGTTCGGTACATGTCAACCCTGAAAACACAAATAAGGACACAGAACATATCAAACTAAAAGTATACATTGAATATTGCAGCTTAATTTGGATTGGGTGTTTAGATTGTTTCTGCAATAATATAAGTGCTTTTATTATGACTTTGATTAGCTTAGTTTCTTCTGGTGGGTATTGATGCTGGACATTTTAACTCACCGGATAGCCAATACATGACTGGACACTTGCCACTCTCTGCCTTTGGTGGCAGGTAGACGGCAAACTTCATTTTACACTTCAGCTCAGTGCTGCATAGAACAAAATAATTGTCTTCGTTTTTTTCTGGTGGTATTTTCATGCATATCGGAGCAAATTATGGTGGAAAATTATAATCCTCACCTGTCATGCTCAAACACCTTCTGGTAGCCGCCAGAACACTTATTGGATGATACTTGAGTAAGGGCCATGACTCCGTTACGATAAGACAACGGGGAAAAGCATTAGATACTTTTCTTTCCCAACATTTACAATGTTATTTCACCGAGATATCATAACTGAGAATCATCGGTATTGACACAGAACTGGCTAGTTACAGGATATGCTAGCCTACTTAAATTGCAGGTAATCTAGCAAATCTGCTGGTTCACACGGCATAGATTTTACGAAACGGGTTGGTAGGACAGAATTATGCTGTGCAGTGTGCCCTGACGCGGAAAGTTACACTTTAGCTAGTTGATTTAGAGAAAGCTAAATATGCTAGCATAGGCTAACTATGCAGCCTGGCTAACTTGAACATGGATATGCTAGCATCGTGCAAATTCAAAGAAAGAAACTGAATTGTTGCAATTTCACAGACAGAACGTGTCACATGTATCTGTCAGAAGGGCATAAATAGCTTGCTACTGTAGCTAATCCTGCAAAATAGCTCCCAGTCTTTTGTACTTAGTTCTCGAAACACATTTCAGTTTTCATAAGATAAGTGGAACAAATAACTATTATGTAGTATTTAATGCACGTGACCTACCTTGTATACAAGCAGATTTGCACTTAAACAATTTACTTTATTTAAAGCTAACTTCCCCGCTTGCTTGGGTCTGGAGTCCAACTATGGAAGCAGCACCGTGTTGAAACGTCAGTGTCACGGACACCTCCCCTTCAAGTTGTGGCCGTATATTGACACAAGGTGACACTGTTGTTCAAGAAAAGGTATAGCAAGCCATTCCAGACATGGTTCCCAAAGTCCATCTGAACGCTAAAGCCAGGTGAGGAAAGCTTCTCTGTACATTATTGTTTGTCATGTAATGTAGCTAAGTGTCACAACATGCTTCTGCACCGCCGGGGTGTCGTTGGAATAAAGAATTATTTAGGCGACCTCAACTTGGAACATTTCAATAGTCTTATTACTGGCCGAAAATAATAATAATGAAAAGTAGATTTTTCATAGAATCACCCAAATAACAAACATTCAGTTCTTTAAAATATATATATATATTTTTTTTAACCTTTCAAAACCATTTTTCGAAAAACAATTTTCAAGCTTTCTAAACTTGTTTTCGAAAGTATTTGTTCAAGCTTTCAAAACTTTTTGTAGAAAACATTTTTTATGAAGTGCTTAGTCAACCAGTATTAAATACCACAGAAGTAGGCCTACCTTAGATGCAGTCAAACCTCACATTAGCAAGTGTGCTCATCCCTTACGAAAACAAATTGAAACCTCTGAATAAAGGAAGCTCGACTGAGCTACACGTTTTCATCAGAACACCATTCTCTCTCTCTCTCTCTCTCTCTCTCTCTCTCTCTCTCTCTCTCTCTCTCTCTCCTCTCCTCACCTGTCATGCTCAAACACCTTCTGGTAGCCGCCAGAACACTTATTGGATGATACTTGAGTAAGGGCCATGACTCCGTTACGATAAGACAACGGGGAAAAGCATTAGATACTTTTCTTTCCCAACATTTACAATGTTATTTCACCGAGATATCATAACTGAGAATCATCGGTATTGACACAGAACTGGCTAGTTACAGGATATGCTAGCCTACTTAAATTGCAGGTAATCTAGCAAATCTGCTGGTTCACACGGCATAGATTTTACGAAACGGGTTGGTAGGACAGAATTATGCTGTGCAGTGTGCCCTGACGCGGAAAGTTACACTTTAGCTAGTTGATTTAGAGAAAGCTAAATATGCTAGCATAGGCTAACTATGCAGCCTGGCTAACTTGAACATGGATATGCTAGCATCGTGCAAATTCAAAGAAAGAAACTGAATTGTTGCAATTTCACAGACAGAACGTGTCACATGTATCTGTCAGAAGGGCATAAATAGCTTGCTACTGTAGCTAATCCTGCAAAATAGCTCCCAGTCTTTTGTACTTAGTTCTCGAAACACATTTCAGTTTTCATAAGATAAGTGGAACAAATAACTATTATGTAGTATTTAATGCACGTGACCTACCTTGTATACAAGCAGATTTGCACTTAAACAATTTACTTTATTTAAAGCTAACTTCCCCGCTTGCTTGGGTCTGGAGTCCAACTATGGAAGCAGCACCGTGTTGAAACGTCAGTGTCACGGACACCTCCCCTTCAAGTTGTGGCCGTATATTGACACAAGGTGACACTGTTGTTCAAGAAAAGGTATAGCAAGCCATTCCAGACATGGTTCCCAAAGTCCATCTGAACGCTAAAGCCAGGTGAGGAAAGCTTCTCTGTACATTATTGTTTGTCATGTAATGTAGCTAAGTGTCACAACATGCTTCTGCACCGCCGGGGTGTCGTTGGAATAAAGAATTATTTAGGCGACCTCAACTTGGAACATTTCAATAGTCTTATTACTGGCCGAAAATAATAATAATGAAAAGTAGATTTTTCATAGAATCACCCAAATAACAAACATTCAGTTCTTTAAAATATATATATATATTTTTTTTAACCTTTCAAAACCATTTTTCGAAAAACAATTTTCAAGCTTTCTAAACTTGTTTTCGAAAGTATTTGTTCAAGCTTTCAAAACTTTTTGTAGAAAACATTTTTTATGAAGTGCTTAGTCAACCAGTATTAAATACCACAGAAGTAGGCCTACCTTAGATGCAGTCAAACCTCACATTAGCAAGTGTGCTCATCCCTTACGAAAACAAATTGAAACCTCTGAATAAAGGAAGCTCGACTGAGCTACACGTTTTCATCAGAACACCATCTCTCTCTCTCTCTCTCTCTCTCTCTCTCTCTCTCTCTCTCTCTCTCTCTCTCTCTCTCTCTCTCTCTCTGTAGGATGTGACTGTGGTTGAGTTGTTCAGATCTCTTCAAAATGGAAATGACATCCTTCTTTAAATATACCTTTGGCGCACACCTTTTTAAAATGCCTCGTCATTGCAGTAGAATGTGTGGGGTTACTCAGAATAGATCATAGTTTGGTAGAAGCTATCTTCACTAACGATGCCAATTGATTAGGATAGTTTGCAGTTCTCTATGCATAAAACCTAATCAGTGTAGATTCCGAATGAATACATTTGATCATTTAGCGGACGCTAATAAATGATGTAAAAAAAAAAAAAGAAAAAAAATGTGTCACTGAAGTGTCAGAAATGTGAATATGGAACACAACACAGTAGGTTGACTTTGGACGAGGAGTTGGAGAAGCACTGATTCTCAGGTCTTCTGGGGTGAAGTCTGCCACACAAAGAGAACAGAGAGAGAAAACTTTTCTCTCAGCTTCTAACTACCAGACCGGCCAAATGCCCTAGAGAGAAGCAGGCTTGGGCCATGGTAGAGGTTTAAAAAGGATCTTACTGGAGTGGTTTCAAATGTTGAGTTATATGTGACTCCACAAAAGTACTTCCACATTGTTTTGGTGATCCACTCATCCATTCAGATGAACTAAAAAATAATGAAAATAAAATCTCCAAACTAAATCCAAGTCTTTGGCTTCAAGCAAACAGCTACCTGTTGTGAAGCAGTAGTCCACATCATTTCAAGCCAGCTGAAAAAGCAGCTAGCTGAAAACTTGCCAACAAAGGTAACATAACGATTGTGTGACTTCTACGAACACATAAAAATGGATTTAGATTGTGTTTTATAAGATTGAAATTGCTTCAGGGTGCAGAGCAAAGCCAGTGCTGCAGGTGTCTTATGTCCATCACACACAGTGTCAGAAGAACACACACAGTAGAAGAACAACACACTACAGACACAATGTCTTACCAGCAATGCTGAATTCAGAATTTCCAGAGCTAGCCAGAGTAAATAATTGATATCATATATCAAGTAGCTGCCTTTGTTTTATTTGATACACATATTGTGTTCATCCTGGATTACTGGATGTAAATTGTATTTTAAAGAGTAATTCTGCATGAGCGCATTAAAATTAAATGCATGCTTTACTTCTTGAAATAGCCTCCAGCAGAGACTTGGAGGAAGAGTTACAGTAAATCATGATTGTTTCTCTTCTAACTGGCCTTTTGAGGACAAAATGTTGCTCCTCTAACTGTCCTGAGTACTCAGGCTATCAGGGAGGAAATACTGTCCTCATTAAAGGCTTACGGTTCACTTGCTCCTTGCCACACAAACTGACCAAAATGACCAAACTACTTTGTGCGTGTGCCGGTACATGTGTGTGGTTTAACGACCCGCTTGGGGAACAAATCTCTCCACAAGTATTAGTGAAACGTGAAAAACTTGACGCCGTAGGGAACTTTTGCTGGGCCCCATATCCTCAAATCCCTTTTCCCAGGGGTTTTATAGTTAGTGTTAGAATTACATTAAGGTTAGTGGTTAGAGATAAAACAATATTAAATGGAAGTGAATGATCAGGCCCCATTAGGAACAAACACGATGTGTGTACACACACACACACAGGTTTGTAAGTTTCACATACGTTGTACCCTTCCTACTCATGCGCACACACATTTTAGAGTTGCCTTAAACCTTTGCAACCAATGCTGACAATGACCTCACATCACATGGGGGTCAGATAGTGGTTAAGGAGTTGGGCTATTCGTCAGAATGTTGTTGGTTCGATTCCCGGCCGTGCAAAATTACATTGTGTCCTTGGGCAAGGCACTTCACCCTACTTGGAGAATGTCCCTGTACTTACTGTAAGTCGCTCTGGATAAGAGAGTCTGCTAAATGACTAAATGTACATGTACATCCTGTCAGCCATGTTTGTTTGAGCCAGCGTTACCAGAGCCCCTTTTCCGAACATCATTCTCTTCAGTCAACAAACCCATGTTACTCCCTCAGAACTGAGGCACGTAGCCTAGTCGGTAGCACGGCCCATGACGTCCCAACCTTGGTCTTTAAGAGCTTGATTGTGTAATTGTGTGTATGAGTCTCTTGGTTGGTCTCCACTGCATGATTATTTAATACCAGTGCGAGAGCTATGGCAGCTGTCTACCAGGAAGTAAGGAGGGTGTTGGAGATGGTGTTTACAGAGCAGTGCGTATCATCTGTGTGTCTGACAGGAATGTGGTTGGGGAAAAGAAAGGGGAACTCATGATCATTTTTACTGATATTGTACGGGCCAACATTAAAGGATCTGGAACTGGATTTTGGAAGCAGATGGGAATTCATGTAATTTCAGACATCCCATAAGTATGAAATAAATGGAGGAATAAGAAGTGATCTGCTTTGGCTTGTAAGAATGCTGTACTCGTATGGTCAAAGTAGGTATGATAAATTGAGGAAAAGAAAACAGTAAAAAGAAAACATTTCCAAAATGATAATGTGCTGGTCTGTCAGCTAGCCTAGAGAGAGAGAGAGCGTGAGAGAGACTTGCTGTGTCAAAAACAAGACCATTGAGAGATTAGCATGTGTCACCACCTTAGTCACTGTGCCAACCTTGGGACTCTCTTTCTCTCTCCTTTAACAAGGCGATCATTTTGCCTCCCTTCATTTAAAAATCATCTGTCTGTAGCACACGTTACCCTATTTTTCTCACCTCACCTTCATGGGTCCCCCGTGTCTCATATCTATTCCCTTCACTAACTCTTTTCATTTTTTCTCTCTCTCTCTCTCTCTCTCTCTCTCTCACTCTCTCTCTCTCGCTCTCTCTCTTGTGCTCATTTTTCTTTCTTTATCTCTGACATGTTATTCCTCTCTCTCTCTCTCTCAATCTGATGGACAGGGTTTTTATAACCAACTAAAACCTAGAGAATTGTGATGGAGTGGATCTTCTCCTCCCTCATTTTCTTTCCTCTAATTTCTAATTCATCCCTCTCTTTCCCCTTCAAGCTCTAGAAGACACTCCAGAAGGATTCTTTAATTACTCTCTCTGACCTAAATGAAACCCCTGAAGTTTACTTTCACCCACCATAACAAAGTATCCTTGACTGACCGTGTCTAGTGAAGATACCATGGGGGAATCTGGACTCACAAAATCTGCAGCTGGATGACTCTTTGGATTCATGTCTGTAGGATAATATGCTTTTGATCAAATTCACACTTTGGTTTGAAATGTGTGTCCTTCCATTTGATAAATAAGTAAAAGCAGAAAGCAGGTTTATGTGAGGCAGTGTTTGTTATGGAAAGCCATGACAGGATTTGACGGTAATGGGTGGTTTTGATTTGCCTCAGAGTGGAGATTTTCTGTAGCGGACTGACATTGCGGTTACATAACAGTACTCGTAGCTGTTGGACCGACAGTTATTGATATTATATTCAGGTCAACATTTTTTTTATATGTACACTCAAGTCTGGTTCCCTGATTGCCAAATTGTAATGAAACAGGCATGCCAAGAAGCAGGCGCGTGAGTCACCAACAAAATTGGAAAATGCATTTCCCTTTACAACATCTCCATCGGCAATTTGCGGCTGCATTGCACTTTTTCATAGTATTCGGTATCTGTCGTGCAGGTCATGACGATTTTGGTTGATGGTCCGTATGAATAATTTACAAGGGGGAGGAGCAGTACATTGTATAAATCGGTGTGAAGTGGAAGATTAAAGAGATTTTAAAGGGTAATTGTGTGTGTGTGTGTGGGGGTGGGTGTGTGTATGTGTCACAAGGACACACATTACACACTCATATCTTCACAGGCTTTGTGAGGTTTAAGTGAAGCTTATCACACGTTTATGCCCAAAGCCCTTTACCTTAGCCAATGTAACCAGATTTATAAAGTCTCGTAGATGCCCCCCAAAAAATCTACATGTTGAGTTTGTAAAGTGATTGAAATGCAACAGGCATCCACTCCAGCACACTGCTTGTTTTTGCTCCAGGCACTACGTGTTAGCTACATTCATGGTGTGCATATCTGACCACAATTGAGTTAGAAGATACTATTGAGATGTAAGCCACTTCACCGGAGAGAGAAGGAACAGTAATATCAACCACTGCTGTATATAGACATTTTTTCTCACCAGAATGACGTGAATATCACATAGCCAAGTAGCCTACCCATTCTGACTTTCGCAAAGCTCACACTGTGAAAAAGTCTTATAGTCCAGCACAGCCCCATTCTCCTGGCTGATTACAATTCAAGACTTTGAAATATCCAGACAATGAAAAGCACCCATTATCATTATCTTCGGAAGAAAGCAGACCAATTAAAAAACTTACATTGAAAGCCTCTACTGTAGCCTAATTAATGATAGTGTAACTCATAATGATTGTGCTGCAAAATCCTACACTTGGTTAAATTATATTATTGTCAATGTGAAGTAGCTGGTGAATGTGAAGTAGCTCGTAAAGGTTACTTGAATGTAGCTGGTGAATAGGTCGCATTGAACTGTGGTTTTAAATCACACATTGAAGTATGAAGAAATTAAACTCTTTAGGATTCCATTTGATTAAGGCAGTGATGAAAAAAGTTGAGGTCTACTTTCTCTCAAAGCCTGTGTCTAGTTCATCACACAACTTCACAGGTCGACAGTTCAAATTTGAGTTTCCCCGAATTACACATCACACACTTAAACCAGACTAGCACTCAGAATTAAGGCTTCATCTGTTTTTTACTTGATCAAAAGCAAAAACAAATCATTCAATTTCAGTCCACATTTAGAAAACGCGACTACATTAATGCCCAAAGAGACACTATTAAAAACATCCAAACTCTGTCAAGTCCAGGCCAGAGCAACTCCACTGAACGATCATTAACATCGTAGCAACAACTTCACCGCAATATCACTGCCACAGTACAGGAGACAACTGTAAGTAGAGGGTCGTGATTGGTTACAGCTCGCAGTACGACTGTGATGGTGAAGTTCTCCGATAAAAGATAAAAGTTAACGCCATTGCGTCATTTTAAACACCCCCAGTCTAGAATGTCCCTTCATGATATCCCCCACGAACACACATCAAGGTAACCTTGTTGCTCGCGGTGTCAAGATGTGAGTGGTGACAAAAAATAGTTCAGTCTCTGTTAAAAACAACACGAGAGCGAACAAGTTAATGACTTACTCATGTGCACAAAACAATGTACGTACAAATATACATTTGGATGAGTTATGTGGTCCCTTTTTCCTCGATTTCTTTCAATATCCAATCTTCTTAAGTGCCATCGCTTTAACTGAAAACGACGGAGCAACTCTCCTTTCAGTCAGTAATAGTTCAATATAAAAAATAGTTGCCATGGTTTCTCTGCTTCCTCTCGCACTCTGAGACGATGCCTTTCAGCGCGTGGAACGTCCCGCCCAAAAATGTCAGGAAAATCGGACAGTAAGAAAATACATTAAATCTACAATGACCCCCTGGAGTGATTTTCGAGTTTTTCTGAGCTTACACACAACTGATATTTTCCTCTTTGTCTCCTTGATTTTTGTGCGGATTCGACTTGGCCTTTCCTAGTGACGGCAAAGAGAAGTCCTCTTGCCCGCCTTCGAGGTGCGCTCCATTCCTCAAGGAGCGCATGTCCCCCAGGGGCATCTGGGTGGAGTTATAGGCTAGCGGGGGGATGGTGTTGACCAGTATGAGCTGCAAGGGCTTCTTCTCAGGCTGATACTTGCAGCGAACGTATCGCGAGAACGCGGCGCGGTATGTCTTGTTGAACAGCGTATACACCAAGGGGTTCACCGCCGACGACAGGTACCCCACCCACACGAACACGTTGAGCAGCCCGCTCATGACCACAGGGTCACACTTCAGAGGGTCACACACCACCGCCAGCACGTTGGTGATGAAGAACGGACACCACATGACCACGAAGAGAAAGAACACCACCCCCAGAACCTTGGAAGCTTTCTGCTCGTTGCTGATGGACTGCATGGTGCGCCGGCCATACGGCGCCACCCCGGGGCCCATGCCCCCTCCTACCGCCCCCCCTGCAGCCCCCCCTGGAGCTCCCCCCGCCTCCCTGCTGATGGAGCGTCTGAACAGTTTCTCTGAGGAGAGCGAGGACTGGGGCAGGAAGCCCAGCGAGAGCGTGGTGCTCCACTTGGGCCGGGGCACCAGCTGGTCCAGGCAGAGCGTGGCCTCGTTCTGCAGGGCGTTGATGGTCAGGAAGTAGGTAACCACCATGATGGTGAGGGGGATAAAGAACGCCACGAAGGAACCCGCCAGGACGAAGCTGCCGTCCGTCATCACACAGCTGCCGTCGCTGAAGACTTTGGAACGGTCCCTTAGACCCAGCACTGGGATGGGCATGGATATACCTGGAGGGGGGAGGGGGGGAGGGAGGGGAGACAGAGAAAGAGGGGGGAAGAGAAAGAGAGAAGAGAGGAGAGAGCAAGCGTGGTGGGGCGAAAAGGTAATAAAGGGAGAGAGGAAAGAGATGGTTAGCTCTGTTCCAGATGTCACACTTGCTCTTTCCTCCAATAAAGTGTCAACGCCCTGTAACACTGTGGTTGTTGTGTGCAATCTAATTCAGAAGGTACTACAGGACAGGAAAACAGATAGCACACCAGTCCTGTGGTGTGTGTATATATCAATGTCAAATGATCTCCCACCTGTTGTTTCTTCCCATCATATATCCATGTAGCTAGAGAAAGATACTTTGGTTTCAATAACAATAGTGTTCATATCTCTTCTGGCTGTCTGCGAGGACAGATAAACCTAGCAATTTCCCCTGGCAGACCTTGCATTAGAAACATCATTATTGCTCAATAACTGAATTTGGAAGGACAGGGAGAGGGGCAGATGCATCTGGAGCCATCCACAGCCTCCAACCTCCTTCGCAATGCGGTTAGTTGCAGACACCATAATAGCCCAGGGGATCCAGGGTGCAACTGGTCCAACGTGGGCGACCATTTTGGCGCCCCTGTGTCAGTGCAGATTAATATTATGAGCAGGGTTACAGGATAGCAACCATATTAAACCTAACCTCCCTTACAGCCCATTGCGACTGGATTGGCGATTTAAACTTGTTATTAGCATATGCATTTCCATAAAGTCTGTTTCTAAACCGGACCTGGAAGGAAATTGTATCTGTTTTATCACATATTCATGATATTGCAAAACTTATGAGATCTTTCCATGGGGCAGTTTTATGTCTCCTGAAAGGCTGGTAGCCTACCCTCCATTTACCCAATAAAAATGGTGTATAAAACTTTATTTGATTCCCACTTCTGGAATTTTTATGCGGTCAACTTGTGACTCGAGGACAAGGTTCCATTTTGGTATATTTGATTCTATTATATCCACATGATGATCTGGTAGAAGCGTGAGTCAGTCCAATGGCTTTTTGATGCTTGTTCGTCGACATTGCACCCGATTTTGAACTTGTCGCTGAATTCATTTTTTCTATGTGAATTCTACACAACAACATAATGCACAGCAGAACTACGCTATAAAACAACAATTAAAAGTTTCCAAAAGTTAAAGAATAAAAATTTGTTTTTAGAGTAGATTTCAAAATATCCAATGAAGGAGCAGACCTCACATGGTAAGGGAGAGCATTCCAAAGCTTTGGCCCAGCAAACAGACTGCAAACAGGAATACCTCATATAAAATGATTGTATGGTACTATTACCGTACTACAATTAGTCATGTAGCAGTAAATCACTCTTATCCAGAGCGAAGTACAGGGACATTCTCCCTGAGGCAAGTAGGGTGACGTACCTTGCCCAAGGACACAACATCATTTGGCACGAACTGGCAACCTTCTGATTACTAGCCCGATTCCCTAACCACTCAGCCATCTGACTCCCCTCCACTACAATTTGCCTACTGGACATGATTATGTACTGTATGTGTGTAAAGTAAGCGTGTTGTGTGTGTTTTTCTGTCTTTTTGAGCACGTCAATGGGAGACAACTCATGCGGTCTGACCCCTCGTTCAGGCTAGTATTTGTGGGTCTGTCTCGTTTTTCTGTCTCTGTTTACTTCTGATAAGGCCACAGACACTTGTTTTGCTGCACATGCTGTCCTATTCTGGGGGACCAAGCATCCATCATCTTACCCTGCTCTCTGAGAATTCAGAAATCAAAGGCGAATTTAGTCTCTTTTTCCATGCCCTCCAACACATTCTCTCCGTCTGCCAGAAACACAGAGGACAGAGAGCGGTGCGAGGAGGAGATAAATGAAGAGGAGAAGTGCTGAACCGGGCTTCTTCTTTTGCATCTGTGTATTCTAAAGATTGAGTGTGTGGGGTGAGTGTGTGTGGTGGGTGTGTGTGGAGAGTGAGTGAGTGTGTGTGTGGTGTGTGTGTGTGTGTGTGTGGAGAGTGAGTGTGTGTGGTGTGTGTGTGTGTGTGTGTGTGTGTGTGGTGTGTGTGTGTGTGTGGTGTGTGTGTGGTGTGTGTGTGGTGTGTGTGTGGTGTGTGTGTGTGTGTGTGTGTGTGTGTGTGTGTGTGTGTGTGTGTGGAGAGTGAGTGTGTGTGTGGTGTGTGTGTGTGTGTGTGGTGTGTGTGTGGTGTGTGTGTGTGTGTGTGTGTGGTGTGTGTGTGTGTGTGGTGTGTGTGGTGTGTGTGTGGTGTGTGTGGTGTGTGTGTGTGTGGAGTGTCAGCCCCCCTGGCTCCACACAACCAGACTATGCGGTCAACAAGGGGTCTGTTTGTTGTTGAAGTTTATAAAGGTGGTTGGTGTTTTTTTTTTCTTTTTGAATGAAAAGGTTAATCGAATTGTTAGTGGAATTTCCATGCAAATCTTCAACGCTCAGTTTGAAGCACGTTTGAAGAAGCCAAATATATGTCAGCTGCCGTTTGTTTTTTTGGACCAAGGAACATTATTCATTGTGTTGTGCAAGAAAATCCTGTTTTTACAAGGTTGACTGTGTACTGCTCTGGGAGATTCTCTGACACTGAAGCATCCGTTCTCTTTGGATAATAACAGCTCACCTCAAAACTGGAGAAGGACCAAATAAGTCTAAACCAAACAATCTTCAACCACCAGTTGGAGAACACCTCATTTAACCCCAACATTACTCCAGCTTTGTAGGTGTAGCAAATCAAAAAGCCATAAATAAAGGATTTCACTTCTGTGCAGGAATGTAACATTCTTTGGCAGGGGTCGGATGGGAAGACTGACGATTTAGCAAGTTGGCTTCTTCGACTCGAGCCGAGCACAGTCACGCAAGCAGACACGTCGTTTTCTCACCCCAAATATGTCTGTGTCAGAGGGACCACAGAATCAAGGCTATGCTAATGCTAATGGGCTAATTAGCAGGTTTCCCACCATGTTTCACAGGCTGACATCTGCCTGTGCCTGCAGGGAGAGACAGAGCTCCAGCCCCTGTCTGTCTGGAAAGCTAAGACAGAAACTACCCTCTCCGCTCCTGAATGATTTAAGATAGGATTTGTTTTATTATTATTATTTTTCATTTTTTTCAATCAATACTGAAGGGAGATGTGTGTATGCGTGGACCTGTGTGTGTGAACGTGTGTCTGTGCATGTGTGTTCGTGGATGTGTGTGTATTCTGCCCCACACACACTACAGTGCAGAGTCCACACCAGCCATGCAGTTATACTCCACATGTATGCTACATTTCCCCTGTTCCGGTTAGGGTGCGGTGAAATGCCTAAGATGTGTGTGAGCCAAGGAGAGAAAGGAAAAGGGGGGGGGGAGAGAGAGAGTGGGTACTGTGTGTGAGGTAATAGTCCCCCAGCATGCCGTTGTGTACGTCTCTGAGTTGACTCTGATCAGATCAGAAACAGTGTTACAACTCCAGACAATAGGAACATTTCTCCTTGCCTCCGTACATCAGCTCTGCTCTACCAAACATCGCCTCTCCTTATCCTCCGTTTGACAAACCAGAGGAGAGAAGGGCGAGAGAGATGCATTTATCATGGAGACCAGGCACAGGGTAGTCTTATTTCATTCGTACGCAAGCCTATCAAAGCTTAGCTTAGCATAATGTAGCCCAGCCTGAGGCCTTGGACCAGTGGAGTCACTCCGAGACAGCAAGCTTATTATTCTTCGTTATTTTATCTGGACACACTCTCGTCTTCGACTAAGACCTAATGAGGTGTGAATACAAGGCATAAACACAGCTCAGGTCAGCAAGCTGAGTCATTCATTAGAGTTAGCGTTTTGTCAATAAAGTTTTAGTTTTTACTTGCTTTTTTCAGCACACCCTTCTAGGATAGATTTTAGATTTACATAGACTGACCCCTGTCTATCCATCTCAATCTCACTCAAAATCGACCGTGACGGTTTCCTGGCACTGATACAGCACCCCCTGAAAGTGCGTCTCCTGTGTTTTCCTGTGGCTGTGTCAAAGCTCATCATCTCACTCGTGGGATGTCACCCGGTCTCTGCCTCTCCTCACCCCAGTGGAGGAGTCGTCTGTGGTCTCTTACCCACGGAGATGGTCCATACGGCCATGATCTTGAGGCGGGCCTTGGTGTGTGAGTTGAAGCGGCTGTGGTGGATGGGGTTCCGGATGGCGATGTAGCGGTCCAGTGAGATGGCACACAGGTGCATGATGGAGGCGGTGGAGAACAACACATCCAGGTAGATCCAGAATGGACAGATGGGGAACGGGAAGGGCCATGTGTAGTCTGGGAAACGGGAGGAGAGCAGAGGAGAGGAGAGAGAGTAAGATCTTACAGTAAGATGAGATAAGTGTTAGTTAATGGGTGATATGGCCCGTATAATATGCTTGTTAACATTAACATGTGTTAATCAGACTTACTAACTTGTGATCTTATTACCTATTAACTCAAGTATAGCTTATTCTAAGCACTTTGATTGAAAGTGATTTTATTTTAATGCTCAGTATGTGAATAAGTATTGAATCTCTGTACTTTAAACATCCTCTAAAGTTAAATTCAAAGAAGGACATTTAGAAATATTACAACACCTAATGGACTGAAAGCAATAAACTGATGAACTGTGAAAAAACTTTCCAGGCAGATGCACACACTTACAAATTCACAGAAAGTCTAGTTCGTAATAGGTGAACCAGGGCGCAATTAAAATATCGACCTGAACATTTTAACACCCGTCACATTTGTTTTAGTGGATTTTGTATCTGCAGTAAAAAAACGTTCACGGAGACCTCGTAAAGTCTGATGGTCATGTTGAGCAGTTATAGCCACCAAAAAGCATATAATGTTGTGACCAAAACACATCAAGCTGAATGACTCATATGGATGGAATACATCCAGAAACTCCAAACCTTACATCAGCGTAGTCAACCTAACATCAACCCTACAAAGTAACCCCTCCACACACACACATATATACACACACACATCATCCATCTGAACAGGATCAAATACATGCCCAGATGTAATGAATTGACTGCTACGTGTCAGGAAAGCAGAGTTTAAACACGGAACTAACCCGGTGTCTAGACACCCCCAAGCACAGCCAAGAAAAACAGGCTGACTGGAGATGGGAGGAAGCCTTTATTGGTGTGGACCATACTGAGAGACTTGGACGTGGACCGTACTGAGAGACTTGGACGTGGACCGTACTGAGAGACTTGGACGTGGACCGTACTAAGAGACTTGGACGTGGACCCTACTGAGAGACTCTGACGTGGACCGTACTGAGAGACTCTGACGTGGACCGTACTGAGAGACTTGGACGTGGACAGTACTGAGAGACTCAAACATGGACCATACTGAGAGACTTGGACGTGGACCCTACTGAGAGACTCTGACATGGACCGTACTGAGAGACTCTGACATGGACCGTACTGAGAGACTTGGACATGGACCATACTGAGAGACTTGGACGTGGACAGTACTGAGAGACTCGAACATGGACCATACTGAGAGACTTGGACGTGGACCCTACTGAGAGACTCTGACATGGACCGTACTGAGAGACTCTGACATGGACCGTACTGAGAGACTTGGACATGGACCATACTGAGAGACTTGGACGTGGACAGTACTGAGAGACTCGAACATGGACCATACTGAGAGACTTGGACGTGGACCCTACTGAGAGACTCTGACGTGGACCGTACTGAGAGACTCTGACGTGGACCGTACTGAGAGACTTGGACGTGGACCGTACTAAGAGACTTGGACGTGGACCCTACTGAGAGACTCTGACGTGGACCGTACTGAGAGACTCCGACGTGGACCGTACTGAGAGACTTGGACGTGGACAGTACTGAGAGACTCAAACATGGACCATACTGAGAGACTTGGACGTGGACCCTACTGAGAGACTCTGACATGGACCGTACTGAGAGTCTCTGACATGGACCGTACTGAGAGACTTGGACATGGACCATACTGAGAGACTTGGACGTGGACAGTACTGAGAGACTCGAACATGGACCATACTGAGAGACTTGGACGTGGACCCTACTGAGAGACTTGGACATGGACCGTACTGAGAGACTCTGACGTGGACCGTACTGAGAGACTTGGACGTGGACAGTACTGAGAGACTCGAACATGGACCATACTGAGAGACTTGGACGTGGACCCTACTGAGAGACTCGGACGTGGACAGTACTGAGAGACTCGGACGTTCCACTTCATTATCCCTCGTTCTCTCCCTCTGTTGGGGAGGTCAGGAGTCTTTCGCTTCCGCAGGTGGAACTGAACCTTATTGTAAGCTCTGTTTATTTGGGCTGAATGAGGGATGGCCATCGGCATGGTCACCGATTTCACTCTCTCTCTCTTTCGCTCTCTTTGTATTTGTATGTTTTTTCCAGAACGTTCCAGTCGGATATCTTTGTCTTTTTCTCCGGCTGTCTCTTCTGTCACTGACTTTCAGTGAACTAGCGTTAGCTAACAGAGAAGGAGAGCTATTGAGTTAACCTGACCTTTGGACTAACCTCAGTCAATGACTCCCTCTGTGGTCCTCAAAGAGAGGCACAATGATCTGTGGTTAAAATAAACTGTTGAAAAATCACTCATTTTGCCAGACACACACAACCACTTGGCAGTGAAACGTTTCCGTTCGTTTTGAAGAAGCACCAAAAGAGAGAGGAGGAGGCACTAGGTTAATTTCAGATTTGTTCCCCATTACCATCTAGTCTTTGTGTCTAAAGTGGAGATGGGATTGAACAAAGCCCGGGTCGTTGACTGACAGAGAATGAGTGGAATTTGTTATTTGCCACTGAGGCAAAAGTCTGCATATTCTCATACAGATATGGGCAGAAACATCAAACTGCACTCCGGGGACAAATAAAAATAATTTTCTGTCAGTTTTTTCTAAGTCGCTGACAGCTCTAGCTCTGCTCTCTACCTTTGACCAAAGCTGGGCACGTACTGTGTGTAATCAAAACCCAAACACACTCATGAAGAGAGAGAGACAGAGAAAGACACAGAGAGAGAGAGACAGAGAGAGACAGAGAGAGACACAGAGAGACAGAGAGAGACAGAGAGAGAACAAGGGACTACATGAGTGGATAGAGGATGAGTAGAAATGTGTTAAATTTGTGTTGCCAAAACCCTGCAATGCATTTGCTCTCTCTCTCGCTCTCGCTCTCTCTCTCTATTTCTGTCTTTCTCTCTCTCTTGTTGACCTCATTACAAACTCTTTCACACCTGTCGTCTGTTTAACGATTTCCAGAACGTTTCCTACAATCCTGGAGAGATTGGAAAGCTCTTCCCTGGCCTCCCCCTAGGAGACCAGTGTGTCTCAGTAAAGAGGAAACAGAGAAGACTGGAGCACGTTCTTCCCCACAGTTCAAATAGGGAATTTAATTTACCTTATTGATCTATAAAATAATTACTCAAACTACTCTGGAGATGGACCTATTTTTTTAACGTTCCCCTCTATCTACACCCTGAGTGTGAGAAGGGAGAGAAGAAGGGCTATCAAGAAGACAGCAATTGAGCGGAGGGATGCCAGAACATA
This sequence comes from Hypomesus transpacificus, assembly GCF_021917145.1. Lineage (NCBI taxonomy): Eukaryota > Metazoa > Chordata > Actinopteri > Osmeriformes > Osmeridae > Hypomesus > Hypomesus transpacificus. The sequence continues at coordinate 5,018,408 of NC_061082.1, forward strand.
ACGATCTGTCGAAATTATTTATTTTGCCTGCGGTTCTTATGCCTAAACACCAATTTCCAGCAACGCAAAAGAGAGAAGGGGGAGAGAGAGATGTGGGAAAGAAAGTGGGGAATAGAGAATGAGAAGGGTAACTCAAATGAAGGAGACTGGTTTTGGAACCATCTTCTCTTCTCAAACATTTTCTCGTTTCCTTTTTCTTGAAAAATTCGATGTGACTGACCTGGCCAGTTACATGCTTGCATGCACAAACATCCTACCCAAGGTCAGACTCTGGCTAGGGACTGCTAGGATGACGACAGTACTGCTCTCTCTTCTTGCGTAACAGCAGTTACACATTCCTATTGCTTTCTTGTATGTACCTTTATGTGTTACGATAAGTGGATTTGCAATAATGTGCCAGTTGAATGAAGCTTTGCTCTCCTGAATACAGCCATCCCGACCCAGGAAGCAGAACAGAAATGAGTTTTGAAAGAAGAAATGATGGATGGTTGAAAGAGGGAAGGAAAGGAACGCTTAGACACCTGAGAGGGTAGAAGTGGGTGTGAGAATGTGTGCAACTTTGATGTGAAAGTAAACAGTGTTCATGAGAGAGAGAGACAGCTGAGCTCCCATCGGCCTGTAGAGATTGTCACGGTCTAACCATCCTGTCTGACGACTGATCAACCAGCTACCCCTCATATGCCCGTCTCCATGGGAACGCTGGTCACCTTACTACAGCCTTCACAGAAATGTATCTAAATAACCAGAACCATATTGAGCCAGTCATGGGGCTAACGACATTGGGCTTGGGCAAATAAAAGAAACGATTGTTGCTATCTATTTAAGATTACAATCAGTGTGGTGCAAGTCTTATGCTGAGCCCGGGTGTGCTTGTGTCTAAACACCGTGGTGGAAGATATCTTTCTGCTGTAGCAACTCTCACTGTTCCAACATCCTCTCTCATGCTACGACTCCACAATACATGGATTACTTTGATTACGGTTATCAAAGACTTAGCACTTTTAGGATCACACTGTTCTTTTCTCCACAAAGGGGGGAGAGAGAGGGGTCCCCACACAGGGGGGGACTCTCTATCTTCTCTCCTGTGTGGGGGCCCCCCTGTGTGGGGACCCCCCTGCTGTCTGGGGGCCATGTGAGCCAGGCTTCTCTTCTTATCTCTGCTTGGCACTCTGGAGTCCCCCTGATCTGGAGCTGGAGTCTATTACACAGACGCTGACAGAAGAGAGAGTGTGTCTGTGGCAGAACGTCCGACAGACAGGCAGACAGACAGACAGGCAAACAGGCAGACAGGCAGACACAGACAGACAGACAGACAGACACAGACAGACAGACTGACAGAGACCGGCAGGTGGTCCTTGAGACAGCGCCAATTGTGGGGTGAATCCCCCAGAGAAGCTAAATATGGTGAACAGCTAATCACTCTGCACCCAAACAGTAGGAGGCATCCACACGGAGCACTTGAAGGTTGCAATCCTTTTAAAGTCGTAAAAAAACGTTCCAGACCACAACTTTTAAATTGTATTCTGCAAGATGACATATCCCGGTATACCATACTGGATTGTCATTCATATATATATTATTGAAACCCAAAGCCACAGGAAATGCTATGACAGGTATTTGCCACCTTCCACTCTCCTGTTATCTCATTTGAAACGAATGGATAAGTCAAATCAATATGGCGAGGCACTACCTAAGAATTGATTGCAGCTGTCGTTGGTGTTTTGGGCTAGTGGGGAAAGTGATTTGTTCAGTTCTGCGATGTGGCTGTTAAACACAGACCCATCCTTGACTCTGGAGCACCAGACTCTTCAGATCCTTCTGCTGTGATTTCTATAAACGCTATTTGTATGTCGCTATGGATACCATTTTAAGCGTCAGCTAAATCTATGAAATGTAAATGTAGCTACAACTAAGACGTCCCAACAGCTACTGTAGTGAACGGATGCCTTTTAACTTCACAACAACTTAAAGACCAGCCGACGATAATACACAACCACAGGAGCTTTTTAGACACAATTTCTCAAATGTGACGCGCAAACTCACAGTGAGTCTGTCTGTTTTTTGTGCATACATGCACATGTGCACCCGTATTTTTCTAACCAATGGTGCGCGCAGACATGTCATACACACACCTGATAGGTGCATAGTTTCTGACAGTTAAATAAAGGCCTTCCGAGAGCTGTTGGCATTTCATATTTCATTAAGAGTGTTCACCTCATCGGCCCCCATTTAATCAGCATCACAATCTTATCTTCCACCTCGTTAAACCTCGGAGCCTAATTAAGTCGGAGATACAGTATCCAGGGCGTTCTCCGGCCCTGACAACACCTGTGTCTGCAACCAGGCTCAGAAACACACACGTCAGTGAAAGCTATTTAGGTTAGCAGTAGTATGTCTTTGTCTATCCTCTCGTCTCTCTCTCTCTCTCTCTCTCTCTCTCTCTCTCTCTCTCTCTCTCTCTCTCTCTCTCTTTCTCTTCTGTCTTGCTTTCTCCACCTCTCTCTCTCTCTTTCCTCTCGTCCTCTCTCCCTCCATATGTCTTTTTCTCTCTCTACCCGATAGAGTAACTTTGGTTTATTTCCGGAATGTGCTTCTCACTTCCATTGTGCTCTCTTGAGTATAACAACATAACAAGGAGGGTTTTATGTTGACATCCAGTCGTATGTCAACAGTGATGTGTATTGTGTACTAACGAGAGAGACTGTGAGGGGAAGATATATGCACTAAACATGCATGTAGGACAGAGTACTGCTGTTGTTGTTGTTGAGGACAGCACAAAACATCACAACAGTAGGTAATGAGGAGTGAGTTGATCTTGAGTAAACACAAACAGTCAATTAGCACATTTAGTCCTCCTCAAAATCTTCTCTTTCGTCATCTTCCCTCTCTTTTTTCTCTCGCATTCCTTTTTTTCTCCCTCAATTCACATTTCTTCTCTGCTCTCGGACACACACACCCAAACACACACTGTCTTCAACACACTTTGCTTTGTCAGCGCAGTCATGGCAACTTGCCATTTTGACACGCACTGGAGGTCGCTATCGCCCTGGTAACAGCATTTTGCTTTTTATTTTAAAAAGCTGTATGACTGAAGTGAATTCCTAATAAAGACAGATACAGTTTGATGAAAACCTCTCATGGAGGTGGTTGATTCAATATGTTAGATGAAGAAAAGAAAAAAACTGCACATATTGCCACCCCTGCTTTTAAAGGAGTTCAGTCATTTTATCAGTACTATTTCATTGGTTTCTGAATGAAACTCTTACCCTTAACTGTTAACTGACTTTTGGCAGTTGCTGTAAATCTCTATCGCCATGGCTACCGGTTTTGTGGTAGACGGTTGGTGGCAGGATCAGCTGTGGGTTCTGGAATACAAGAAGTCTGCAAATACCCCTCTCCTTGTTCCCTCCCTCATTCTCTGTCTCCTCTCGCTTCCCTGACGTCTCTACTTGAGGTTGTGAAGGATCACGGAAAGTATAGGGAGAGAGTTCACTGTGTGCGCTGTTGTGAGTGTGTGCTGTCTGGTTCTAGTGTCTGTGTGTGTGTGTGCGCGCGTAAGTGTGTTCAGGCATTCCGCCTCCCTTAACAGAAGACAGGAGAGGCCATCTGTTTGACTGGAAGTGGAATGTTGTTCATACCACCTGTCTGTGCATTCAGAGTTTTAAGTTGAGTGTCCTATTCATCTAAAGCCATATCTTTGTCAAACATCTTAAAGTATATTTTATGTTGTGTAGATAGTCATGAGCTTTGGTTTGTGTGTGTGTGTATTTGTGTGTGTGCCTGTTTATAAGTCAGCCACACAAATATGTATGTATACGTACCTACTTTTTCCATGAGTGAGTGAGTGAGTGAGTGTGTGCACTCACATGCCCTGACATGTTGTATGTGTAGCACAAGCATGGTCATCTGTGTGTATGTGTGTGCGTTTGTGACATGCTCCCTGTTTGGACTAGAAGACACACAAAACAAGACACACATAAAAACACGTTGATGTAAACAAACACATCCACTTCCTCCTCCGGCGGTTACGTTCATGTTTTTCCTTCTAGCCAGAGACCACCAGACCTTCCTGGCTCCAACTGGTACATCAACACGGTCACCGAACGAAACCCAGACTAGGACACCACACAGACCCAGAGTGTGAGGGATCGTTAAAGGATGGGGATGAGCACAACTTCCTTCCTAACAACTTCTTTCCAATTTGCTTTTTTTCCTATTTCCCGCCCTCTAGCTTCTTGCAGAATCCTTCTTCAAACTCAAACTCTTAATGTCTTTGTTGTAAAGTTCTCTCTGATCCTTACTGTTTCCTCTGAGGATACAGTGTGTCTTACTTTTTACTATGTCTGTCTCTTTTTCGAGCTCTCTCTCACTCTCATTCTCTCACCACCTCCAGAGATTCAGGCATCACTGACTCCCATCGCTCTCATCTTCTAATCATGCACCCTCTGTCTCTCCCTTTCTCTCTTCATACCCCCTCTCTCTCTGTCCCTGTCCTTGTCCCTGCCTATATTTCTCTCCCTCCTCATCCCTTTCTCTCTCACAGTCTTTCTATCCCATCATCTTTTCATCTTTCCCATTTCGCCGCTCTCTCTTCTGTTGGTCTGTTTATTTTCCTGCCGTTCCATCCCCCTCCCAATGACCTGTGCCCTGCTATCGCACATCTGGTCTGCAGGAGCAGATAATGATGAAGCTGTTTTGTTGTGGTTTTGTTTTGTTGCGTGGTCGTGCTTGAGAGGAAGCCTCTGTTCATTCGAGAGCCGGCTGGTCTTTTATTTCCCTCGTTTTTTTCGGCCAGCACTTTGAAATTGAAACCGACTCGAAAATGATCGTCTGTTCCAAACAGCGTCTAAACATCTAGATTTGAACTTTTCCACCAGAAAAGCTGGACTGGGCCTTTCGCTTTATTCTTCACTTTTCATTATCTTGTTTTGTATCCCATCTCTCTCTCTTTCTTTTCTCTCTCTTTTTCTCATGCTCTGACTGTCGCTCTCTCTCTTTCTTTTTCTCTCATATCTCTCTTTTATCCATTCTCATGGGATTACAGTATTATTTCTAATCTAAAGGAAATCAACCATAAAGATTTTGAATCTCAGACTTATCGCATAAAACACATCCACGCTTCTTCAGAAAACATGATCTGCCAAAGCATCACTGTGTCTGCACAGCATGTGTGTGTGTGTGTGTGTGTGTGTGTGTAACGCTCTGATATTTGATATTTGATTGATCCACACAGGAGAGAAACCCTACAGCAAATGAGGCGTCAGTGTTTTCCAAAGGTTTGACACGATTGGACGTTGTTGGGCCAAAAGTATTTCTACTTCTCCTCAGAGAAAACCAGACCGGTTGTGACTCAGGCTGAAAGAGAAGCATCTGCTCCCACGGGAGTGGGACCTGCCGGAAGCAGGACGGAACAGAGCTCACCTGCAGCGTCTTACAACTCCCCAGGAACCTGTCAGAGGTTCCAACTGCCACAGTTTGAAAGCAAGGTTACGTTTATTTTTTTCGACGTGTAGCAACTCTCTGAGAGAGACAGAGAGACAGAGAGAGGGTGACAAGGAGGGAGGAGGAGGAGGATGGTAAGAGGGATGCGGCGCCAGAGCGATTACAAAAGAAGACGAGACACTGGTGTAGAGCAGGAGAGATGGTGCGAGGCCCCGAAGTGAGAGGGGGGGGGGACCGACAGAGAGGCAAAGAGACAGAGAGACAGAGAGAGGATTACGGATAGGGAAAGTTGAGCCAACATCTTGCTATCGTCCATAACCATGACAACAGAAAGGCTCTGTCTTCCATACACACCTCACAGCGGAGGGCTAGCCTTCAGGGACAACATGTAGAGTTGGTACAGGTGAACAAGCACTCAGGGGGCTCTGGACCCTGGGAGAGGAGAACAGCGAGGCGATGACTCACAGGAGGTCTTCTCATCGTATGGATGTTAGCCATCTTGATGCTTCAGAGGCACCTTGTAGGATGTTAGCCATCTTGATGCTTCAGAGCACCTTGTAGGCTGTGAGCCATCTTGATGCTTCAGAGGCACCTTGTAGGATGTTAGCCATCTTGAGGCTTCAGAGGCACCTTGTAGGATGTGAGCCATCTTGATGCTTCAGAGGCACCTTGTAGGATGTTAGCCATCTTGAAGCTTCAGAGGCACCTTGTAGGATGTTAGCCATCTTGAAGCTTCAGAGGCACCTTGTAGGATGTGAGCCATCTTGATGCTTCAGAGGCACCTTGTAGGATGTTAGCCATCTTGAAGCTTCAGAGGCACCTTGTAGGATGTTAGCCATCTTGAAGCTTCAGAGGCACCTTGTAGGCTGTGAGCAGAGGAAGGAGTCTCTCCGCTGTTCTGAGTGTTTCCTAATGCCTGCTTGTTAAACCATCAGAAGACGGTCACTGTTTGCTCACAACCACTGCACCAGTATTCAGAGAACACTCCCTTGGTGATTTATTGAGTCTGTGAGTGGCACACGCTGCTAATGGTGGAAGATTTACAGCTGAGCTGAAGGCTTTCACCCAAATTACAATACATCTGTTTACATGAGGACCCACTATCCCTTACAGTTTCCCCTGGAATTGTGGGATACGTATCGCTGTCATCGGTCAAGAGGTGTCCCATCTCGTAATTGCTTCAACAGGACAATTGCGCCATCATGATGATACCTTCTCTGGTAATGAGAGGACTGTGGCACAAATGTGTCTCTGCGATGGCTAACGGCGTTGTGTTTGAGCTCCACTTTACGTTACAGATTAATCCAATCGTCCGTGACAGTGTGGAGACTCGAGAAAATAATTACAAACTGTCCGTAGCGTTTCCCGCTGCATCACAATGTTTAATGACTTCTTTTGTCTTCTCATGAAAAAGGCAACATCTTACAGGCAAGACAGGTCAGTCTTTTCCCTTCAAACCAATTTAGCGTCCTCTTTCTGATGCAAATTAGTTTTCTACTTAGGGCTTAAAGACCTCCTATGAAAGCAATGACTCGTGGCATTTCCACATTTCCACAGGAGTAGCTTGGGAGGGGTAAACAAATGAACTAGGGACTGGGTTCCATGGGAAGTCAGAAAAGAGAGGGAGAGACCAAGAGAGATAACAAAAGTGTGAGGGTGGGGTGCAGGTGGGGGTGGTGGTGGGGGTTGGGGGCAAACAGTGGGATATCTTGACTTGGTAATAAAATAATAAGGCAGTCCTGAAGATAAGAAATCGATGTGAAAAATATTATCATACTGTATTTTGGTGATACAATAACTAAACCAATTGGACAGGGACCACTTAGAATGAAGGAATGGTCCATAAATCCCTCATCTCTAGGGACCCCTGATGGAGCCAATAGTGAACCTGAACCATCCTCACAATGAATACATGCATGAGAAATAATGCATCAAGCCAAACTCATTCCAAGACGTGAAATTCATCAACAAGGCCTCTTGCCTCCGTGTGTTTAGTGACAGATGTGTAAACGGCAACAACAAACAGTCTAACAGAACAGAGTCCAGCCAGCCGTGAAATTGGACATCTCAATTCACGGTGATGTTGATAATTGAAAAGCTTTGATACAACTCTCTCAGGAACCACTAGCTACAGTGAACTGCTCTCTGAAACTGTCACAACGACAGACGCCCATCATCAGATAAAGTGTGAGTTGAAGTACCACACTTGAGAAACCAAATATATTTATTCACTGAATCGTCCAAACATTCGTTACTGCATTATTTAATCTGGCACATGATGCAAGCACACACACACACATCACAAACACACACACCACAAACACACACACAGTCTCGCACACAAACACACACCAGCACACTTACTGTAGAGGATGGTCACCATGGAGACAGGCATGACGAGGACCCCCAGCAGCATGTCTGCGACGGCCAGTGACATCAGGAAGTAGTTGGTGGCGTTCTGGAGCTTCTTCTCCAGCGACACGGCCATGATGACCAGGATGTTCCCGGTCACCGTCACGGCGATCACCGCCAAGATCAACAGCGCCGCCCAGTTCTTCTGCACCCCCGCTGGGGTCGCCGTGGCACACCCCACCACCCTGGCCTCCTCCCCTGCCCCCCAGACCCCCCCGGCCCCCCCGCCCTGGGACCAGTTCCCAAGCGTCATCTCCATCTCGCCGCAGCCCAGCACCGACGCGTTCCTGACTACGTTTCCCAGAGTTCCCTGGGCGCCGGGAGGCCAGGGGTCAGGGTCGAAGAGCACGGACGTGGTGGCTCGGACAGCGGACGAGATCAGCTCTGAGATGTTTCCTCCTCGCAGGTTCATCGCTTCGCTTCCACGCATCCAGCTTTTCCACGTCTTTACCCAGACAGGCTGCTGTGCTCTGTTACCTGACAAGGTGCGTCAGCGTAGAGACACCTCTGGTGTTCGTCTCCTTCATGGTGCCCGGAGCCCAGCGAACGTCCAGTAAACGTCCAGTCAGTGTTCCCTTCACAGCTCCTGATGAGATGCTCTGCTCAGAACGCAAGGAGGAGAAGCTGTGGCACTCGTGGAAAAACGACAGAATTCTGTGAACCGAACGATGACTTCCGCTTAGCTGCTAAATCATCTGACAGCAACAGCACTGACTGTTGTTACAGTAATAGTAACACTAACCGATTGTGAACAGTGATATTCTAAGAGTGGAATTGCTTTGGAATTATTCCAAACCGACTGGGGTAAATCCCTGTGAATATGTCCACCGCATTCAAGAATTATGTTCTTTATCCCAGACACAAGATCAAACCTTCTGATTATTTTGGAAGACAGGACCAAAGAAGACAGGACCAAAGAAGTCTCACCTGCTACCCTGCTTCAGTACCAGGTTGTCCAAAATCACAAAATTAGAATTAAAAAGTCCAATCCATTAGAAGTTATTGAGTCCTTACAATCCTTTTACTTCTACGCACCCTCAGAATTGAAATGCTGATTCTGGGAAGTAAAATCATCTTTTAGAGACGGGAGGGCAGAAACGCAGGGCGGATCGTTTTTTCATGCGACTCCTAGTTCCATGTCTGCGCTCTGGAGTTAGAGGAGAGAGACCTCCACTGAGTTCAAAGGACAGCGATCACCCTGTGTGATTCCTGCGGCTCAGTGCCGTGTGTGTGTGCGTGTGTGTGTGTGTGTGCGTTAGAATCCTCAGGTGTTTCTCCTGCACTCACTCACGACTGCACCTGTGCCTGTGTGTGTGTGTGTGTGCCTGTGTGTGCTCAGTGGAGATGGATCAGGAGCATGATAAGTAGTGACAAGTGTCACACACGCACACTCTCACTAACACTCACACACACAGATATCCCACAGTGCTCTGCGAGGATCCTGCTGAGCAGGTTGGGATACATAGAAAATCCTGATCTGGAAGAAGAAAAAATGACTAAATGTAAAAAAAAAAATGACAGGGTTTTCTTTTCTAATTATTCACACACGCATGTCCTCTTTGAATCTCTCTCTTCTTTGATGAGTGGTAGGCTTCCCAAGTCTCCCGTAGCGAATAGCAGTTCAGTAATCCTCCACATTCAGTCAGCCTAACTTCAGCATGTAGCGTCTGTGCTCACACTGTGCTCTCTCTCTCTCCCGTCTGTCTCTCTCCCTCGCTCCGCTGTGGATCTGCTCCACCCCTCTCCCTCGCTCCGCTGTGGATCTGCTCCACCCCTATCCCTCACCCCGAACCTGATTTGCACCGCTCCTGTAAAGGCTCTTTGCCGTCCTTGCTCTCTCTGCTCCTCTCCAGCTCTCTCTCTCTCCCTCCCTTCATTCCCTTCCCATCGTCAGCTCTCCTGACCCCCCCCCCCCCTCTCTCTCTGTCTTCCACAGCTCTCTCGTTCTTTTATCCGACACAAATCCTCATCTCACTCTGTCTCACTGACAGTTCCTCTGACACAGTCAGTCCAGGGGCCCTTGTTGTCTCGCATACTATGCGCAAACACACGCACCTACACACACTCACACAAACCTACACGCACACACAGACAGTGGCATCCGAACAGTTAAGCTATTGAAAAACAGAAGTCTTAAAAGTTTGTTTGAGGTTATCAATCAGCCGTGCACTGACAGCTGGAGGATACATACAGAGCAGGGGGATCCACCAGGCTGTGACAGGAAACACACACTCACACACTCACGCCCTGCACATCACTGAGCAGAGCAGCGTCCTGAAGGCATCTCGGAGCGTGCGAGAGAAGAGGAGGAGAAACTCCTGGTGAGGAGACAGGAGGAGCTCAGGACTAAAGGGAGAGTCACTACCAGTATGTAGAAGATACAGTATCGCTCTCTCTAACGCAGTCAGCCGTGTGTGTGTGTGTGTGTGTGAGTTCAGCCTTCCCCTCGTCTTCCTCGCACACTCGTTAGCGACGTCAGAGCCATTTGCCAGAGTCACGGGAGAGAATGGAAGGTGACAGCCACGAAGTGATGACTGTTCTACTCCGTTTGCCCTTTCAATTAGCTGCATGCTAATCAGAACAATAGCTTCATACCGCGGCTGTGTTTAGTAAATAAGTCGGCTTCACTTAGCAGGGAAACATGCCTGCTGACTGGTCGAGATAACCAGCCTGTGCTGGTGCTGTGCTGCGGTGCATACACCTGGCTGTCACACAGCAGACGCTGCAGACTCCGTCCAGGATTCTGCAGTGTCTGCAGAGATCATCCTCCTCCTGGTTCTGAAGACAGATAGTCTTCCAGGGTGCTAAACTCCCCGCCCTTTAAGGTTAATTTAATTTAACGTGTTAATTGCGTTTGTGTGTGTGTGTTATGGAGTGTGTGTGTGTGTGTGTGTGTGTGTGATGGAGTATGAGTGTGTGTGTGTGTGTGATAGAGTGTGTGTGTGTGTGTGATGGAGTATGAGTGTGTATGAGTGTGTGTGTGTCTGTGTGATAGAGTGTGTGTGTGTGATGGAGTGTGGTCAACAGAGTGATTCACACCATAACCCAGGCGTCCCCACTTTTATTCCAGGCCAGAACATTTAGCGGGAGCAGCCCCTAGGCTTGTTTATGACTGGGCACTTGATGAAACCACCAATAAAAAAAAGAATCCAAAGAAATTTATGGAGGCAGCAGACTAATTTAGTCCCATTGTTATAAAGTATAAAACAAGACTTGTCGGAATTTATGACATTAATTTTCCTTCAACTCCCTTCCATTCTCTTTCTTTCTTCTTCTTTCTAAAATTCAATTTCTCTCTGACCTTGTTTTTCCTGTTCTGTTTCACCATTTTCCCCTTTCATCATCTCTCTCTCTTTCTCTCCCTCTCTTTCTCTTCCTCCCTCTCTTTCTCTCTCTCTCTTTCTCTTCCTCCTTCTCTTTCTCTCTCTCTCTTTCTCTCTCTCCCATGCACTCTCTGACATCATTATTTTATGATACTGCAGTGTTATTATACAGTAGGTGGGGCTAGTGACTAGCCTTCAGTTGGTGTGGTTTATTTGATTGGTGGATAAGTGTTCGTCATATCGATAGTCGTGTAAGTATCTCTTTGGAGATGTTTGAATTAGAAATGTCGTTTAAAACAAGTTAATGGAAGTGCAATTTGCAAAGAGCAGATAATTAATTAACTGAATGGGAAATATTACCGTAGCATTTAGCAAACAAGACAGCATAACAAGTTGTTTTTAAGAGTTTTCAAACCGCACACTCATACAGTAGTCTAAGCACGCACAAGCATTGCACACACACACCGACACACTCGCACGCTCACACACACACACCGTGCTGTCTGCGGGTTCTGATGCAGAAATCCTCCCCCTTCTTGAACAATATTTAAAACATTCTGCCTTTTAGAATCCTCCATTTCTACTTGAAAGATGCATTTGTCCATCCTTACTTCCCGTCACCATCTGAATGCGTGGATCAGCCCTTCTGTACCCGACTCTGATGAACTCTCATCCTACCACCTTCCCAAGCGGAAAAAGATGGTTCACTTAAGTCTACTTTAAACGAGCTTAATACATTTTGAAATTGGAAGTGTAAAATTGTTTTTACTGATTTTGCCCATTCACGTACTTATCGTCAACTTTAACATGTGCAAAGTCTGTTTTGTTCTTAAACTTTTGTAAGTCCACTTTAAGGAGGATGTTTTTTTCACTTGGGTTGGTATAACAGGGTGTACATGTGGCTCTGTATGAGGCTCAGCTACGCCCGCCTGCCTGTATGAGGCTCAGCTACGCCCAGCTGCCTGTATGAGGCTCAGCTACACCCAGCTGTCTGTATGAGGCTCAGCTACGCCCAGCTGCCTGTGTGAGGCTCAGCTACGCCTGCCTGCCTGTATGAGGCTCAGCTACGCCCAGCTGCCTGTATGAGGCTCAGCTACACCCAGCTGTCTGTATGAGGCTCAGCAACGCCCGGCTGCCTGTGTGAGGCTCAGCTACGCCCGCCTGCCTGTATGAGGCTCAGCTACGCCCAGCTGCCTGTATGAGGCTCAGCTACGCCCAGCTGCCTGTATGAGGCTCAGCTACACCCACCCAGCTGTCTGTATGAGGCTCAGCTACGCCCAGCTGCCTGTGTGAGGCTCAGCTACGCCCGGCTGCCTGTTTGAGGCTCAGCTACGCCCGCCTGCCTGTCTGAGGCTCAGCTACGCCTGGCTGCCTGTATGAGGCTCAGCTACGACCACCTACATGTATGAGGCTCAGCTACGCCCAGCTGCCTGTATGAGGCTCAGCTACGCCCGGCTGCCTGTATGAGGCTCAGCTACGCCCAGCTGCCTGTGTGAGGCTCCGCTACACCCAGCTGCCAGGGCGATCTCCAAGCATGCCTGCGTTCCCTCTCCGCACGAAAGCAGGACGATGACAGGCTAATGTTAGACGTGGCAGGTGTCCTGTCCTAATGTCACTTCATCCAGAGCAGCAGCACGTGGCTGACAAGCTGTGCCAGGAGGTCCCAGGCTTGGCCGGGTCTCTGTCCTGCGTACCCAGCCCTGCGAGGCCCAGGCGACAGGGGTGTGGTGGGCATAGATAGTTGTGGATGGCAGCCGTCAGTGTGCGGACGGTAAAGTCGCGTCCGTTTCAATGGGTCCTAGTGTCTGTGACTGTCAAATGAAAGGACAGGCAGCACAAGTTGGTCTTCTGTGTCGTTATTGTAGGAAACGTGTGTCGACCTTGAGTTTGCTTTCAGGAACGGATATAGCTCAGAGGTCAAAGGTTCAAATCCCTCTCGTTTGTCACTTTGGATTAAAACGCTTCGGCCAAACGAATGCATTACACATCACACAAAACCTAACGTTCTATAAGGGGACCGTGATCATTGGAGCTTTAATGTCAGTCTGCAGACCCCATCTCTGTGGAGGGACCCCCATCTCGCACACAGCTTCTTGACAAATGGCCTGTCCTCATTGTTCAGCCAGACAGATAAGATCAGGCCGGAACCAGGGGAGAGGAGCACAGTGGAGGATCTGGAGTCAGAGCTAGGCTGCAGGAACATCATCCTGTCAGAGGACTCATCCAGGGTGCAGCTAGCATACGTACACTCTGAGAAAGAGAGTCGTGTACACAATGTAGAGCTGTTTGTACTGACGGAAAAGTATAACACTTCCTTGTCTGTAAGTTTCAGTATGTAGAACTGTTTCAGGCAATTAAGAATCATTAACGTTACTTTAGGTTCCCAAATAGAACCTTCTGGCCTGGCTTGTATGTGGAAGCAGTGTTCTAGAACCCAAATCAGGTTCTATCTGACCCTTGATGGATTCCACTGGGAAGTTCAGAGGTAATGCTAGGTACACCAAGCTACAATGCAGCAGTAGAATGTGGAAAGCCCCAAAAAGGATGTGTGATTGCAGATGATTACAGTCACGACATTGTAGAACGAGCACCTTGTTGATTGGAGGTAGAAAAAAAAATAATCAGGTAGAGCATGAAACTTTCTGTCCCTGGTTGAACTGATCTCTGACTCAGTCCAAACTCCCAGCATGCTTAGTGTCTAACTGACACACATCCTTGTTCTTCAGCTCACCTTACGCACTATCTAAACGTCACTTTGGATAAGCGTCTGACAAATGAAGAACATGTCATGTACTGAACGTCCAGCCTTGGTTCTGCACGGGGGTTCCGTATGTGCTCCAGACAGTTGAGCTGTAACCCTTTAGTGCTTTTGACATTCTACTGTCGTCCGCAGAGTACAAGCTCTCGGTCAGGGTCTTGCTCACAGGAAGTCGATGAGGGATTTATTAACAGGTGACAGGTGACAACGGGGCCCTCAGAAGTCCCCGAGAAGTGATTAATTTGGTGAGACATAATCAATACTTTTGAGTATTTTCCCCTTGAAATCCATTTGAATGGTTCAAGAGACCTTCATGGTTTTAAAACCCCTGTATGAGGATGTAGATGGACATACCCGCACGGCTGTATGAGTCGGTAACGATTCACTCCTTCAGTGTCATACTGAGTTTTTCATATTTTTCTTATTCCGGCACTGACACAACTAGAGGATGTCACACACACACACACACACACAGCCTGTCACCTTGTGGAACCTCTTCTTTGTACTGTTCCTCTGCCGTTCCCTCATTCTTTCATCCTCTTCCCTCTGTAATCCTTTCCTCTGCTTTTCCGCCTTCTTCTTTCTTTCTCTTTCTCTCAATGTCGCTTTCTCATTCTCTGTCTCTCTTTCTCCCTCTCTCTCTCATTCTCTCTTCCTCCCTCTCTCTCTCTCCCTCTCTCTCTCTCTCTCTCTCTCTCTCTCTCTCTCTCTCTCTCTCTCTCTCTCTCTCTCTCTATCTCTCTATCTCTCTCTCTCCCTTTCTCTCTCGTTCTCTCTCTCTCTCTCTTTCTCGTTCTCTCTCTCGTTCTCTCTTCCTCCCTCTCTCTCTCTCTCTCTCTCTCTCTCTCTCTCTCTCTCTCTCTCTCTCTCTCTCTCTCTCTCTCTCTCTCTCTCGCTCCCTCTCTTCCTCTCTCCCTCTCTTCGTCCCTCTCTCTCTCGTTCTCTCTCTCTCTCTCTCTCTCTCTCTCTCTCTCTCTCTCTCTCTCTCTCTCTCTCTCTCTCTCTCTCTCTCTCTCTCTCCCCCTCTCTTCCTCCCTCTCTCTCTCTCTCTCTCTCTCTCTCTCTCTCTCTCTCTCTCTCTCTCTCTCTCTCTCTCTCTCTCTCGTGTGACTGTCTCCCATCCTCAGTCTTTGGTGTCACTCAGAGGGGACATGTCTGCCGGGTGTCAAGTGTCTGTCGGTGACAGAGGCTCCAGGTCGCTGTGGGGAAGGTGATGTGCTGGCTGCGTTCCTGCGGGGACCTCCTGCCAGGCGTGGGGGCTGCTGAGAGACCGGCTCTGCCCTTGACGAGTGAGACAGCGAGAGCGGCCCCCAGAGTCGTGGCCGTGATCATCGAGGAAAGGAGCATGCCCAGGAGGACGTGCAAGACCCGCCCGCTGGGGTGGTGGCAAAGCCTTTTGTTTGCATTCACTTTCTCCCTCTCCCTCTAACGCTCTCTCTCTCTCTCTCTCTCTCTCTCTTCCTCTCTCTCTCTCTCTCTCTGAGATAAGCCTGTCAGTTTGTTTGTCTCAGTCAGCTATAGAGCAGGTGTAGATTAGGGAGAATTAATTCCTTCTGGAAAGCCCTCAGTCCACACACACACACACACTCCCTCAGTCTCTCTCTCTCCTCCATCCCCCCTTTCTCTTACGCTCTCTCCATACAGTATATCCTTCTTTCTCTCTCTTCCCACTCTCTCTTTCCTCCCTCCCTCAACCCACCACCTTTTTCCATATATCCCTCTTTTTCTCTCTCCCTCTCTCTTTCTCTCTCTCTCACTCATCATCTCTCCCTCTCTCCTTCGCTCTGTTCTCTCTCTCTCTCTCTCTCTCTCTCTCTCTCTCTCTCTCTCTCTCTCATCATCTCTCCTTCTCTCTCTTTCTTCCTCCCTCAGTTCTCTCACGGTGTCAACAGCCGTTCCAATCGCCACAGTAAATCCTCCAGCTGACACGATTAGTTAATTACTCACACAGTAAGAATTTATTCTGAACTTTGATGTCGCCCTTGTCTTTTTGCCCTTGAGGATTTCTCTGTCTGCGTTCGAGCTGTGAGCTGCGAGCTGGCAGAATGTGCCGCTCGGATGATGGGATTTGGGTAGATTTAGCCAGGCTGGAACCGGGCTGGCACAAGTTGGGCACAAATTAGGCAAGCATGGATTAGGCAGCTCACCTCGTCTGCACAATTAGACGTGAGCCTGCTGAATCTGTAAACTAACTACTTAGCTGAAATGTCGCCCACTCACGTTATCAAACTGTTAGCTTTCCGTAATGTTGTTGTTCACTCCTCAAGAGGGCGGCTGTGTGTTTGGGGCAGGAAACTCTCCTTTCTGTCAACCTAGTCGGGGGCTTGAGCTTTCAGTGAAGGTGTGGCTCTTGGGATGTCAGATTCATTAAAGCACGGGTTTTAGTTTTCCAGGGAGGCGGATTCCACACAGGGGTGGGGCATGTGGGGGGCATGTAGTCATCACGGCCGGAGGGGGAAAATGATTTTGCTTCATGTTTGCGTCCTGCTTCTCTGCAGCACAGTTGGGCGCCTTTCTCTCCTCCCTCCCTCGTCTTTCTCTCCTCCCTCCCTCGTCTTTCTCTCCTCCCTCCCTCGTCTTTCATCCAGCTCTGCTCTTGACCTCGGCGCCGGGGGAACGAGGGAGACTCGGATGACAGATCTCTGGTCTCTGATTTCTCTCTGACATCAGAGTCATTGTCCTGTTTCTCTCTGCACAGTGTTGTGATGCGTCTGTTACATGTGCTGTGTTAGGTTTTTGTTAGTTTGTTAGTGTTTTTTGTGTATCTAAAAATAACATGCAGTGAAAGGTGTTTCATGTCAATCCAGGGGCTGTTTGATCTATAAATGGTGCGCGTTTGAGATGTTGGAGTCAAGATGTGCGTGCGTGCGTGTTTGTCCTTTGACTACAGTCATCATCGGAAATTGGAAAAACTTCATATATTTCCCCTTGGCCCTTTGCTCCTAAATATCAGCTGTCAATCATCAAAGAGGAGGCCTTCTGAAGAAGGCAATTTAGATATCATGGCGTTGATAATGAAAATAATGGCTGCCATTGACAGAGCAGGGATCTTTATAAACCCACAGCTCCTGTAGGGCAGCTCTGAAAACAGAGTCTTCTCCTCACACTCTGTCTTCCTCATGTGCGCCAACATTTAAAGGAAATGGCTGCATTTACAAACTCATAGCTATGTGTCGCAACTCCCTTGAATGGACATTAGGAAAGCAATACAGGCCCGTCCAGGGCTTGTGGTACGCAGAGGATGTGGTCTGGAGTGTGCCGCAACCCTCGGTGGGCAGCGTGTGACGCCGCTGTGAAGGCTTCCTGGGTTCCTCGAGCCTGAGTCAGCGGACAGAATGTTGAGACTGCCGCGCTCGCACGCAGCGGAATGATGGGAAACGCTTAGGGAGAGGGGAGGGAGGGAGGGAGGGAGAAGAGGGAGAAGAGGGAGAAGGAAGAGGGAGAGGGAGAAGGAAGAGAAGAGAGAGACGAGAGTACAAGCAGAAGGTAGGAAAGGGTGGCCGGGTTACATACAAACAGACTCTACCACATGCATCCAACCATCCACGACTCTATGCTGTATATTTGGGTTGAGCCCTGACCATTTTCCAGTAGACCTCCAACCGCAGCTTTGTGATTATTTCTACTAAACTAGAAATATACTAGTATACTTCAACAATTTCAGCTGGCCCTGAATGAACATGAAGCACAAGCTGGCACCTCCAGTTCACCTCATCACATCTGTCAACTACCAATAGAACGTAATCTCCCTGCAAATGAATTAGCCCTCCCTCCAAGACAATAAAGATCCATGTCGCACCAAACCCAATAATGAACGTCTGTGGTGACTCATGACTGAACAGTGGGTGACAGCTTTGTTCTGTGACGAGAACCCGACACCAGTGAAAGAGTAGCCTTAGCGCCAGCCTCTTCCTCCAGTGTGCCAGTGTGTCACTGCCAAGCAGCCCATCTCCACGTTGGGCACTGGAGGCCTGGCTGGAGCTTGGCACTGGAGGAAAAGATGGAGAGAGGGAGATAGGGAGAGACGGAGGGAGAGACGGAGGGAGAGAGGGAGTGAGAGAGGGAGAGAGAGAGAGAGAGAGAGAGAGACACAAAGCCCAAGCCCACACTGACAAACAAAACAACAGGAATGTCGGAAGTGTCTTATTTGTTTGGTCTGCAGACTGTCTACATTTATCAAACGACGGAAATGCAGATCCTGATGACAGACAGCAGGCTGTGTATCGTTTCCTTTTCCAGCTAGCCAGATATCTCTCTCTCCCTTTATTGCTGTTTCCTTTCCTGGGCAGTGAATCGGGCTATTCTTGTGAGGTGACCCACAGTGTACCCTACCTGCCAGAAGCCATATGGCTCTGCAGTTATTACTGTACTCGCAGTTAAGATGGATTCATCCTTTCTCTCCGGGTGACACCAGGATCCTGCCTGGGGCAGGGGCCCATGGATAATAGCTCTGCAGACAGAGATGCAGTGCTGTTCCATAGTGTATGAGTCTTCCTCTTTCCCTCCATTGATTTATCCACATTATCACCCTCTTTTCTCTCTCTCCCTCAGTCTGTCTTTCTGTCTCTCTCTCTCCGGTGCCCCGTCAATCTCTTTCCCTGTCCGTCTCTCTGTCCTTCTCTCTCTCCTTCTCTCCCTCTCTCTCTCCCTCTCTCTCTCCTGCCTTTTCTTTACCCAGCTTTCTCTCTCCCTCGTTTATTTCTGTGTCTGAAAATAGTCTCAGAGTTTCAAGTGAGCGTGTCTGTGTGTCTGCGGTACTGTATGTGTGTACGTGTGCACTTGCTCTGTCCATCAGTCTGCGTGCCTGTCTCAGTAAGGGTTAGATAAGAGCAGGTCTAGAGCAACATGCAGTTTGAATCGTGTCTATATATATATATGGTGGCTGAGTACAAAGAAAAAATCAATCCCTGCTAACACAACTGACAGGTTAACACACACATAGTGCTGCAGTATGTGTTTTTAGTATTGACTGATCTTCTGTATTACTAGACATGCTGGGGATTAGGACATATAGAAAGAGATGGTAAAATGCACTGTTCTGGAAGGACCTGTTTTGAGTTAGAATAACTCTGAGGAAATGTAACAGTGGTTTGTTACAGGATGTTTTAACACACGTCCTGGCACATTCACGTAAATGTTTCAATTGATTCTGATGACATTTTTGCAGTCGTTGATGTCGTAGATGTAAGTCATTGCATATGGATCTGGATCAGGGACACCGTGATGGGGGGGGGCGGAGGATTAGGATGATTTTGGTCTGTCAGGGGGTCCAACAGACAGGGGGCCCAACAGACAGGGGGCCCAACAGACAGGGGGCCCAACAGACAGGGGGCCCAACAGACAGGGGGCGTGAAACCCCTAGCAGTGCCCCTGCATGTGATTAGTCATGATGCCAGTCAGCTGCTGTGTAACTGGGGCTGTGTCGGGGTTGGTTCAGACTGATTGTCAAAACAAAGTTTCAGTTATACCAGACTCCAACAACTCTCCTTTTATGGAAATCTTTTCATACGGTTAGCTGTATAGTTGAGTCATTATTTAAGAAGTTACAACACAGTGAGCCAGATTTCTCTGAAGCAAAAACGGTGTTTATATATTGTCAAACTAAGATATTAAACATGCGATGGACCAGTAATCCCTAATCAGCTCTGCCAAAGCTACTGTTTAACAGCTTTAGTATGAGAACAAAGTAAATGTCACACTCAGTTAAGAAGGAATCAACCGTGATAATGTAGATGTTTTAGATGCTCACACATTAAAAAATTACTGTAATCATTCACACAGACTCTCTTACAGCCTCTCTTACAGAGACTGGTGTGGAGCCTGGAGCCTGGTGTGGGGCCTGGTGTGGGGTCTGGAGACTGGTGTGGGGCCTGGTGTGGGGTCTGGAGACTGGTGTGGGGCCTGGTGTGGGGTCTGGAGCCTGGTGTGGGGCCTGGTGTGGGGTCTGGAGACTGGTGTGGGGCCTGGTGTGGGGTCTGGAGACTGGTGTGGAGCCTGGAGCCTGGTGTGGGGCCTGGTGTGGGGTCTGGAGACTGGTGTGGGGCCTGGTGTGGGGTCTGGAGACTGGTGTGGGGCCTGGTGTGGGGTCTGGAGACTGGTGTGGGGCCTGGTGTGGGGTCTGGAGCCTGGTGTGGGGCCTGGTGTGGGGTCTGGAGACTGGTGTGGGGCCTGGTGTGGGGTCTGGAGACTGGTGTGGGGCCTGGTGTGGGGTCTGGAGACTGGTGTGGGGCCTGGTGTGGGGTCTGGAGACTGGTGTGGGGCCTGGTGTGGGGTCTGGAGACTGGCGTGGGGCCTGGAGACTGGTGTGGGGCTCTCAGGCTCTTTCAGGTGCTTTCAGGGGAGGTCCTTTTACCTCAGGGGGGGGGGGGGCTGCCTGAGATTTCACACTCACAGAAGGGCCCATCGCACGCACGCAAACACTCATGCACAAGCGCATACACAAGTGCTCACATATATAAGCGCTCACATACGCACACACACACACATTTACATTTATGCATTTAGCAGACGCTTTTATCCAAAGCGACTTCCAAGAGAGAGCTTTACAAAAGAGCATAGGTCACTGATCATAACAACGAGGTAGTCCCAAACATTGCAAGCAGCCAAAATGTGAAGCATACATTGTGAAAAAACTAAACAAGTGCCAAAAGGGAAGACCCATAAGAGCATGCAGTTATGAAAGTTTACAAATTAAAACAACATGAACCACAAAAAGTGCAGGACTGTACCAGTGGAAGAACAATCAAGAGTTACAATATTTCACAGCGAGTACAAGACTTAACTTCGTTAGAACGAACCTACAAGAGCAACAAGTCACTCAATAAGAGTCATTGTGATCCTGGAGGAAACTAACAACAGGTCTAGCCAAGCTTTCCTAAGTGCCGTTGTACTCCCGGAACAAGTGCGTCTTGAGCCTTTTCTTGAAGGTGGGGAGACAGTCGGTGTCCCTGATGGAGGTGGGGAGCTGGTTCCACCATTGGGGGGCCAGGCAGGAGAAGAGCTTGTGTTGGGACCTGGCAGTCTTGAGTGGTGGGACCACCAGGCGGTTGTCTGAGGAAGACCGTAGGTGACGGGTGGGGGTGTAAGGTTGCAGGAGAGACTTGATGTAGTCGGGTGCAGTCCCGTTCACTGCTCGGAAGGTCAGTACCTTCACATGGGTACACGTGGGTGCTCACACACACACAAGTGCTCACTTTATGCACACACACTCTGGCAGACCTTTCACATTAATCACGTTGAGCTATGTGAAGCGCTCCCATGTGTTCCAGACGCTTCATGTAGAAGCGGTCGGTATTCTCTGAAAAGGTTATTTTGTAGTTTGAAAGAAGCTGGTGTCAGTATTGGACAACGACAGGACAGCTAATGTAGGTTTTTATAAAATCTCTGACAGAGTTTTTCACTGGGGTCTATCCACTGCAATCTAAATGTCCTCTTTCCAGAACTCCCATCTAATTTGACTTGATATCCTTTTAGCGCTCATGACAGAAAAGGGACCAAATGAGCCATGATAAAAAATGTCTGACTAGCTGAGGTAGTCCCCCAGCTACACATAACAGGTATGGAAAATTGGCTGCATTTTTTCCCTTTAAAACACGCTGTGATCGGTCGCATTAATGTCCGTCTCCATCTCGACTGGGATCCGCCAAAGAGCTGCAAACACAGTCACGCACTAATTTAATCCGAATTCAGAACCTAATACAATTTTTTCAAGCGCTAAATAGCCAATATTGTCGTTAGCATGGGAGAGTTTGTCATGGTGAGGCTGCATCATCATGTCGCGGAAAGGCAGGAGGCAGAATGACCATCTGCTACCACAGACGACATCCTGCCCCATAGCCTGATAGAAGCTAGCTTTGGTTGTTTCTGCCGCACTTTGGATGAGATGCAATCGCACTCTTTCTCAGGGGGTTTGGTGAAACGAGTAGAAAAGGTGTTGTAGTGTTTGTTATCAGGCTGGCATGTCAGCTGGCCTCTCTAGCTGGGGTTGTTAGCATAGCAGACAGAAACAGAAAAGGTCACTTTCCCCGGGGGGTTCCCAGCGTGCTGTTTTGCGTGTCAGTGTCTTGAAGACAAGGGAGAAGATTGTGAAACTAACCACTAGATAACTGCAGCTCATAGGTAAACCTGAAGAGCGCTGGATGTGAGGGTGTCGGTAATAACATTTAGAGGTTGGTGACTTTAAACTCAGATCAAGTCCGTTAGCACACATTAAACAAACAGCAGGCTATGTAAGAAGGATGTCTGCGACGAAAACGAAAAGTAGAACAAATTCAGGTAAGAAAAACAACTTATTGCTGCAGGATCCTAAGGGAAGTCAAGCGTTCTTTAATACGAAGAGGACTTCAACATAAACAACAGGGTAGGTGAGCTGCTACACAGATAAACACGTGTAGGCTACAGCAGGTCAAAAATAAGTGCTTGTGGTAGCGCTCACTAGGGGGAACCGCTTTTCTCACAGAGAGGAAGGATCTTCTCAAAAGTGTTCACCCTCTAAGAAAAGGCTTATTTTTAGGTCATCCCCAAAGGCTTTTCTGACAGGAATTCTGTCAGTTTATTTTCTGTCACAGCCCGATGTGGTTGGAAAATGAGAGAGGGAGAGGAAAAGGGAGAGAGAGAGAGAAAGATGAAAGAGGTCTTGGTGCAAAACTTGAGCTTTGGAAGATGCTGCATCTCTTCTCCTGTGTCAGGTTTGCAGAGCAGGTACACAGTCAGACGTGTTATACATGCTGATGAATGCACTCATCATGGATGACAGGAGAATGCTCTCAGTGAGAACTGAGGCTATCTTGTCCTCCTTCAGTCTCTCACTCTGTCTCCTGTCCATGCCCTGATCTGCAGGCATACATCACGTTGTGTATGTTCACAAACAAGAGAAAATCTCTGGATACTGTACCCCAGGCAATAACTTTTCCAAACACCCCAACATCCAGATGAATACAAGGCATGAATTATACAACACCGTAGAACATACAATAAACATCACACACACATACACTCACACACACATACACTCACACACACATACACTCACACACCCTAGCACATGGCACACACACACACACACACACACACACATGCACATGATCTTAGCAGATGGGTCTCTCCATCAGTAACACATCTGTCTCGCGTCCTTGCTGCAGGAAGTCAGTTTGTCTCCCTCAGGTCCAGACCGTCCCTGGTGTTCTAGAACATTCACTGGTGTTCTAGAACATTCATAACACATGTCTCTACTCTGAAAAACACCCTGGAGTCAACACACATAACGACTGTTTACCCAGTAATATATGCCTAATAATACCTGTGTATACTATAGAACTAGTAACACCTGTAAATATGCTTTGGCTTACTGTTTAAGGTGTGTCAGCAAGCTTGTTTTGATTCATTCCAGGTTATCAATGGGGTACGTAAAGAATCTGGCCTGTTTCATTGTTTTCCTTTTCTAGTCTGGGTCGGAAAGAAACATGTGTTTCATTCTATTCAGGGCCAAGTGTACTGAGGTCCTGCACCAAGTTTCCTTCATGACCCTGGCAGAGCTGAACTCACTTCCTTATTGCTTCTAGACTCACAACCATTTTTCTTCAAAAATCTTTTTTTCAAAACCTCAAGAAATTTAAAACATTTTGAAACACACATTTTTTTAAGCATCACTGATTAGTTGCTGTTCATTTTGTCGCCTCTACTTCCCTCGACAGAGGTTCCTAATCTGGCCAGATTTTAAACTTGAAAGTAATTGTAATGGCTTCAGCACAAACACCAAATTGGCCTAGCTTCCGCAGAACTATGAGCACACACAGACTCGTGTGCACACACCACCCGCCCCAGTATAAACAAATAAACGGGAAAACAATAAGCAGTGTGACCTTTTCTCCTGCTTGGGTACCGAGCATTGCACCTGCCCAGCGGGCTCTCATTTCTCTCAGCTACCTGGCTGACTGGCCTGCTGACTGGCTGGCTGCCCTGCTGGCTGATTATTCGGCTGGCTGGCTGACTGGCTGGCTACTTGGCTGAGTCATAGAGAGAAGCTTCTCACAAACAATCTGTGTCTATCAGAACCAAACTCACAGTGGCTGTTACCATAGCAGCTAAGAGCTCTGTGCTCATGATTGACAGACCCTAGCAGAGCTTCAAAAGGGCTCCACTGTCACCAGCCCCTTACGTAGCGCTGGGATATGACACTATAGTTTTGCATATCTCCGTGTGTGCGCGTCTGAATGTGGGACTTTGTGTGTGTGGGGGTCTGTAGGTGTGTGTGTGTTTGCGTTTTACTCCTGTAATGACTTCTTGTGATTATAAAACAACCAATTTAGGAAATAGACTAGTGCTGTATGTAATACATTGGATTGGCTGGCTGTATCTGTTCTTAACTGCTAAATCGTTTTCAGTGTTTCCCCCGTCAGCAAGCACTGTTAAGGTTTAGTCCTTTTCTCCATCACTAATAGACAGTGGACTCCTGTGCCCGCTGTGTGCTTGTCTTGTGCTGGCCTGATGGAAACAGCTGGACACTGTGGTGAGAGACCTCCCCTTTAATAAGTCTCAGGCGGCTGGGACAGCTGGAACCTCCTTTTCCCTGCTCATTAGGACCCGGTTAGGTTTTTAGAGGAGTGTACGTGCGTGTGTGTGAGTGCATACATGTGTGTGTGCATGCGTTTGTGTGAGTGCATACGTGTGTGTGCATGCGTGTGTGTGTGTGTGTGTGCATGCGTGTGTGTGTGTGTGCGTGTGTGTGCTCATCTACCGGCGGTGCATACATCTGTGTGCTTGTCCTGAGGCTCCTGACTGCACGCACACGCCTGTATCCTCACGGCACGTGTTCGTGCGCACGATCGCGTGCAAGCGAGGGTGACACGTCCGAGGCTTCACGGCATTACAATGCAAGGGCAGGATGGGACGTGGTATTTGTGGATCCTGGAATATTTCTGGAAATATCCACAACGTTCCCAGAAACCAGTCACGGCTGCCCCGTGCATTCCCATGTGTTTTAACACCTATGGCTCATGAAGAAGCAGGATCATTCATCACTCATGTGACAGTGAGGAATTTTCTGTGATGCACATGTACCAAAATAAACTCCCTGCATGCATTTGTCTTTCCCGTGTGGAAAATCGCACACGTCATTCATCAAAAAGGGCATTGTAAAATTAAATTAAAACATAAATACAGAATAACTTCTGAGCACAGCAGAATGTGTACTGTGTTTTCATCAAGTCTGCATAAGGAACACCCTTGTGTTTTAGAAGAGCAGGGGGTTATAAATGCTAGGCCTACAGTATTGTAGGCTAAGGTTCTTGTGAATGTGCTCAAGAATAAAATGTACTTCATAAAGTGAGTATGGGAACTATAGACCTTGATGAACATTAACTGTAAATCTTTACTCAGCAGGCTCTTAGAAAATGTAGATTTTTTTTTTTGCGTTTCCATAAATGTGTCACTTAACGCATAGCTACTTTGATACAATACTTCGCAAGAAGCAGCTTTTAAATGGTGTGGTTCCAAGGATACGCAGCCACAAGAATATGCAGCCGCTAGATACGAGACACATCCATCTGTGCTTGCGTGAGCCAAGGCGCAGACATGAGGACGGAGGAGGTTCCTCTCAATCTAATCATCGTCACGGCCTTGTGAAGACGCCAATAGCCACAGGCTAGCTGGATGCAAATCAACCTGGCTGCACTTCCAGGGAAATCAATCTCAGCAGCATCCACAGCCGCAGCTGTGATCAGAAGTGACAGCTCACATTCTCAACCTTCCTGGTGCCCCCTGCCAGGAAGTGTTTGCACGAACATTGTGTGTGAGTAGGTTTGTCTGTGTGTGTGATTATGAGCATGTAAAAATACAGGTGTGACTGGGAGGTTGGAAAGAGGAGTGACGGAGCGAGTGACAATCTCAGAAGATAAGGGCTCTGAAGTCAAAGCTCTTAGAGAGCTCTTTCCACGGCAAGTTAGATCTTTTTCTATCCGGATGTTCAGCAAATCTTTGTCCATCGATGTTATTGTCTTGGGCTGTATTACAGCCGCCCAGTTAGAAAACATTCCTCTGGCTATTTGTTTGTTTGTTTACAGCTAAGATCCTTGTTTAGTAACATTTGAATCACATTGCATTATTTATAATGGAACGAGTTTCAAATCATCTTCATTCGACTTTTATGAGGACTATCTGTTACGCACATAGCAGCATGTGCATAAATCTAATCGAATAATTTATTAGCATTGGATAACGTGATATTATTTACAACATGCACATTTTCACTTTACACATATGACTTCTTGCCAAGACGTGAAATTGATCATATGTTCCAGATGATGGCCGCATCGTGTGTGTGTGAGTCACCGTTGGTGGGAAGCAAACCTAGTAAACAGTAAACTGCTTTGACAGGCGTGCCTCCATATTGTACTTTATGGCTTTGATGGGATTTATGTTATACATGATGCTGTATGAATCTCTTGTTGACCATCTGTTCTGTTTCGCTTGTCTCATCCAGAGACGTGAGCTGCAGAAGAACGTCTACTGTTCCTCGGAGGTTTGGCTGCCAAAGACCACAAATGCAGTTCAAACAGAAATGATTGACTCCTTCACATACATTTTAGCCTCATTGAGTACATTTGTCATAAAAATTTCCCGACTGAATGATCAACTAAGTAATTGTTTCCTGACCTGAGCCCCTTATTTAGTAAAGATTTGAAATTTTGTATGTAGCCTCTGCCGTGTTATTGGGTCAAATGAAGTTAATTAGCCTCAAACCTTAGGCCGTGTTTAGCTGTGTATGGTACTGCCAGGAACTGTGAGAATCCGGAGAGTGATTCTGAGGACAGAAATGGGGTCATATTTCTCTCAGCAGCCACGAAGATGCCTGACTCCAGGGAAACTAACTGCCATCTTTAAGAGTTAGCTGACTCCGTCAACGATTTCCTCACAATGTCTCGCTGCAGTAGATCTTTAACATGTCAAATGAAAGCCTCCATGGTTAAATTAGTCTGAAGACAGTGTCTCACATTGATGGATAAACGTGTAGCTGTGGTGTTATTGATATGAAGGTGATGTAAAGACAATTCCTAATTTCCCCCTTGTTTTATGGGAAACATTTTTAAGAACGTTGTTGGGGTATATTTCATGGGTAAACTTCCCTGAAGCAATTTAATTTATAGAACGATAAAGACAATGTGTTTTATCAAGTTTAGTTTGGGAAAAACTGAATCGCATGACGGTACGGTATTACTTCAGGTCTAGTCCTACAGATCCTGCCGGTAAAGAGAGCAGTTGTTATTTGATTAACAAGGAGGAATTTGAAGCACTTAGTAAATAAGCAAACAGACAGGACCTCAATCAAGTTACTGTTTGATTAAATCTGATTAGTGAGCAACACAGCTTCAAAGAGGACCCCAATAGACAAGGCACAGTCTGGAGACTGGATAACTATAGTCTGGGAGACTTTTCAAAAGATGATCTAACAGTCACACACACACACAGTCTTAATACACACAAAGAGAGAGGAGCTACATGATTGGATTGTAATGTCGGCTGATTGGGGTCTTCACATCCTCTGACATGTAGAAAGCCAGTTAACCCCGTTAAGTTTGGAGCAATAATTGGTGGCCGCAAGCGCAAACGTGTGGAGACATTAGTAATACTGGTGTGTGTGTGCTTTGATGTGTTCATGTGTGTGCATCTACATGTGTGTGTTTTCATCTCGGTTGTTTATATCAGTGGTTCTCAATCCTTGTCCTCGGGACCCCCTGCCCTGAATTTTTTAGATATTTCCCTGCTCCAACACACCTGATTCAAATAAATGGGCCTGATAACGACCCATAAATTTGAATCAGGTGTGTTTGAGGAGGGAAATCTCTAAAACATGCAGGGCAGGGGGTCCCGAGGTCCAGGATTGAGAACCACTGGTTTATACTGCACAGTGTGTGTGCCATCGTGTGAGTCCACCTTCGCGTGTTGTGTGAACACGTGTTTGTGCACCTGCATCCAAACTTGACTGTCTTCTCTCTAGTTTAGTTTTACAACTCAACTCATGTAACAAGTTTGTTTGCAGCTTGAAAGAATGTGATTTTAGTGTGTTCCAAAACGTGGTGGTTTTATGACTGCACTGATCATCCCTCCCTGAGAGAACAGCAGGATGGATTGAACAAGAAGCCCAGGAGCTGTAAATCAATAAGATATTGGAGAGAGAGAAAGAGAGAGAGACAGACAGGGAGAGGGAGAGGGAGAGGGAGAGGGAGAGGGAGAGGGAGAGGGAGAGGGAGAGGGAGAGGGAGAGGGAGAGGGAGAGCATTAGATTCTGTCCAATATGAAATAGAGTGTGTGTGTCTGTTCTCAGTTTTTTTAAGTGCGCAAGTGTACTACACCTAAAGCCATAACATGAAAATTGGCCTCAGAAGCTATACTGGAAAAGCCATCAAATCGAAATAGCCAAGTACTCTTTTAAGGGCTTGGGATTTGTTTCGGTATTTCCAGAACACCAATTGACCTGGATGTTTCATCTGGGGAAGTGCTGAAGGTGCGTTTCCTCTGACTCTGCTATTTATTACACCTGGATACGGCTGCTCTCAGTACTGCAGGTTCAGGTTTTCTAAATGTCTCCGTCAAGTTGCTCCCCTGCGGCTGGAGTTATTTACTGAACAGATCTCTCACACACACGAGAACACACACACGAGAATACACACACACTCACTCACCCACAACTGTCAACGATCTTGTTGTAACATTTGACCCATAACTCACCTTTGAAGCCCATATGAAAAACCTCAGCAAGATTTCTTTCTACCATCTCAGAAATATTGCCAAACTCCGCTCCACTATCACCTTAGCTGATTCCGAAAAACTGGTCCACGCCTTTGTCTCTTCCAGACTGGATAACTGTAACGCACTTCTCATCGGGATCCCTAACAAGAGCCTGCAGAGATTGCAGAATATTCAAAACAGTGCAGCAAGGATCCTGATGAGAGTGCGGAAATACGACCACATCACACCCATTCTCCATTCACTCCACTGGCTTCCCGTTTCCGCCAGGATAGAATTCAAGGTCTCCCTTCTCACACATCAATGCATCCATGGCAATGCTCCCCCCTACCTGAAAGAACTACTAACCCCTACAACTACAGCACGATCCCTCCGCTCAAACAATTCAAACCGCCTCCATCTCCCCAGGACTAAGCTCAGCACCATGGGCGACCGGGCTTTCTGTTCCGCCGCTCCCCGGATCTGGAACGCCCTCCCCGACCATCTGAGGGCACTTCAAACCACTGAGACTTTTAAAAAAGGACTAAGAACATTTATTTTTAGCAGATCTTATGAGTTTTAATTATTTAATAGTATTTTATATTTTACCTTGTTTCATAATCTTAACTGTAGCATCTTGAGATTTGTTTTCAAATGAGAAGTGCGTTAGAAATAAAATGCATTATTATTATTACCCACATACACAAGAATACACACACACCTACGAGAACACACACTCTCACAAAACCGATATAATGTGAGCCGCCAGATGCAGTCATTATTCTAAACTAAGAGGACAATAGAAAAGTGAGTAGATGACAGGTGAGTCCCAGAGGGCCACAGTAACATGCTGGATGTCAGGAAAGCAAATTAATGCCCAGCCTCAAACTAGATATATAGCACCCATAAAAGGTCATCAATACTATCAGCATGCACAGATTGACTCACAAGTTACCATAAAAAAATAAACAGATATCCCATTATAAGATCTAACAATAAAAAAACTGATGGATGGGATTCAAGAAATGTTTTAATGGGTCATGTGCATTTTTGGGGTTGTGTTTCCTTGTTCTTTTCAGATCTACACAAGATAGTGAATCAAAACCCATTTTAAAGTGCTGCGGAAACGGTAAGATGTTGAGATTACTGCTTGCCAACTACCCTCTCCATTACCCTTATCAGCACTAGCCCGGGGAAACGCTGAAAATGCCGTCCCATCACGCTACT
Source organism: Hypomesus transpacificus (assembly GCF_021917145.1). Lineage (NCBI taxonomy): Eukaryota > Metazoa > Chordata > Actinopteri > Osmeriformes > Osmeridae > Hypomesus > Hypomesus transpacificus. The sequence continues at coordinate 5,048,291 of NC_061082.1, forward strand.
ACCAACACCTCAGGGGCACCAACAAACATTTATGATTTGGGCTCCAAATTGATTAGTCTTTAAAATTCCTTTAACTTGGTTTAGATTTCAGTATGATGAAGAGAACGAGAGAGAAACCGGAGGAGGGGAGAATAGACGGACGTGGCGTCACGGAGGAGAAAGGAAGTTATCAATCTCTCACGGCAGAAACCCTCACAGAGGAGCAGCTGCCGTTGTTATGCTGCCGGACGGCGTGTGCCTGTGTGTCAGTGTTTCTGTGTTTGTGTTTCTGTGTGTGTGTGATTGTGTTTCTGTGTGTGTGTTTGTGTTTCTGTGTTTGTGTTTCTGTGTTTGTGTTTCTGTGTGTGTGTTTGTCTTTCTGTTCATGGACTGGAGGATCTGCTTCCTGTGTGTGTTTGTGTGTTATTAGTCAGTTTGGTCCAGCCTGTATTGTGGCCTCCAGCCGCGAGAAGTTCTATATCAGACCAGCAGATTTACTGTACAATACCACATAAGTCTCCCATTGTTGCACTTCACTTATGTTATTCCAATATCTTTTCAAACTTGCCTTCACACAATGCATTGCAGTCCCCCTGCAGTCCCACTCTGTCTGATGTAAGAATACTCTGTTGATGTGTCACATACAAAGTGTCACCGGGTTTTTTATGTAAAAGAATAATTGAGCTAAAAATACAGCAAAACTAAGCTATTTACAAGCAAACCAGAGAAAACCAAAGACCAAAGTGCTGGAAGGTGTTTTGTAGAGAACTGTACCTCCTCACATCCAGACTCCCATGCTGTGTTCAAACACCCTGGCCTGGCCAAATATTAGTCTGGAAGGGGGATTATATCTCTATTGCTCCCTGCCTCATATGTCATGTATGTATGTGTTGCATCGAGGAGGCAGGGAGTGCTTCCCTTAGATCATCCACTCCGCCAAAGTAAATCTACATGTCCATGTCATGTAACAATAAATGCTCAAATCTAATACGTGATTGTCTTGACTGAACTATGGTTGTGCTCATGCTTGTTCGAAAATAACAGGTTAGCGTCTCATTCTTTAGCATGCCAATATTTGCTGCACTTGTTGCTTGGCAACATCATGTAATTTAGTATTTTAGTAAGGTCGGGAAATCAGCACAATACACGTACAACACAAAACATCATGGATGGGAGAATGGGGAGAGTTAGTGACGTGGTGTCTTCACACGGTTAATGAGGGTGTTCAGCAGAGAACTCTGTGGGGGTGAAAGAGATGAAGATTCCACACGACGTACTGGACACTTTAGATCCAGGTGCCTGTAATAAACATTTGTAGATGGGTAATAAGGCCTTTATAAGATTCTTATTAATAATGTGTTAAAAAGACTGTGAAATGGTAATAGTATTAGTAATCTTTGTAATTTGGACTTGGGTTAGTGCCATCATAAGATTAGATGAGCGTTAGTTAATAGGTCATAAGGCTTTATAAGATGCTTATAAGCAAAGTTTAAATAGCATGCAGGCTTTTCCACTGGAAATGTTGTCCATATCACCGGGATCACTGTGATGACTCATTCCTAGAGACCCTTAAGTCAGGGGAAGATACTTTTACTGATGGACGTCCTGTGACGGTTGTGGAAATATACCAATGAAATATACCGACCCTGATCTGACGATCTGCCCTATAGCTTCCTACTTTCACTGCATTTCTGTTTTTACTGCTGCATCTCCCAACGAAATGACCAGCACGACATGACATCATCTTCCAGAGGCCATCACGCAGCAATTTCTTCTGACTGTTAACAATTCAGAAAAACTTTGTGCATTGGAAAATTAATTTGAAAATGGTTTTCTCATTTCGCAACAAAAAAAAGCCACGTCTATTTTAGTTAGTTTGTTCTGATCTTACGGAACATGCTCAGACACTGCAACGCATTTAAGAAATCTAAACAACCAGACAGTTACAGTTTGGTTTTCTGGTGTCATCAACGTCACATTTCTAGTCCTTTTTCCTTGGTCCTAATCATCCCTTCACTGTTATCCCTGTGCTCCTGACAGCTCATCCCCTCCGCGGCCGACTCCCGTCCCGCTGAACATTGGTCCACATGTGGCGGTAGTGACCCCGGTCCGCTGACTAACACTGAGGTTTTGTCACTGAAATTAGCTTGCTGTTACTCACGGAAATCGCATGACTACGGTGGCCCTGAAGTGCAAATGACACCCCCTAATATGAGTACATCCCCCAAATGAAAATACTCCCCCCCAATACGAGTCAACTCCCCCCAAATCGGATGACTTGTTCACCTCCCCCCAAAAATGAAAATACTCCCCCCCAATACGAGTCAACTCCCCCCAAATCGGATGACTTGTTCACCTCCCCCCAATACAAAAACACGCCCCCCCCCCCAATACGAGTCAACTCCCCCCAAATCGGATGACTTGTTCACCTCCCCCCAATACAAAAACGCGCTCCCCCAAATGGAAAACAACATTACATTAACTCAAAAACACATTACATTAACTCTGAACGGAAAGGGTAGGTACTACACTTTAGCGCTGATTGGATGCAGTAGGCTAACTAACAAGAAATAAGAAATTGATCGACATAAGTACAAAATGCAATAGCCTGGCAGAGTTACGTGCACCAGAACATTTGTTTGGCTATCGAAGAATGTAGCAAATAGTAGGCTTCTTAGGCAAAAGTATTTCGAGTTAAATTTAAAAATCGATAGCCAAACAACTATCCTGGTCCACGTTATTCCGTCATTGTGGCATTTCATTCTTCTGTAGTGGACTATTAGTTTTTTCTTCTGAAAAGTCCTGATTCCTTCAACTGCGTTTTTAGCGTGCGCATAGGCTACTTATAGCCTATTGTGAAACGTCAACAGCAGATCTAAGATTATTTCATAGGAATGACCCTGATTAAAATAAAGAGTAGTGTAATGACTCTGAATTGTAAACATTAATGTTTCTCTTTCCTTCAAATCAAAACGATTAATTTCATGATAATGACAGAGTTACGTGGACTAGTTGTTTGGCTATCGATGTTTACGTTTAACACTGCAATTTATGCTTTTGCATACGCTACATGCTTCGATACCCAAATAAATGTCCTGGTGCACGTAACTCTGCCAGGCTATTGCATGTTTTACTTCTGTCAATCAATTTCTTATTTCTTGTCAGTTAGCCTACTGCATCCAATCAGCGCTAAAGTGTAGTACCTACCCTTTCCGTTCAGAGTTAATGTAATGTGTTTTTGAGTTAATGTAATGTCGTTTTCCATTTGGGGGAGCGCGTTTTTGTATTGGGGGGAGGTGAACAAGTCATCCGATTTGGGGGGAGTTGACTCGTATTGGGGGGGAGCGCGTTTTTGTATTGGGGGGAGGTGAACAAGTCATCCGATTTGGGGGGAGTTGACTCGTATTGGGGGGGAGTATTTTCATTTTTGGGGGGAGGTGAACAAGTCATCCGATTTGGGGGGAGTTGACTCGTATTGGGGGGGAGTATTTTCATTTGGGGGATGTACTCATATTAGGGGGTGTCATTTGCACTTCAGGGCCACCGTACATGACACATCTTCAGCAATTACCCTCCCACGTAAAACCAGGGGATGTCGCCAGTTTGTGGCTTTGCAATAATGTTCATTACGGAAGGCGGTGAGGCGCCAATTAAGAACAAATTAACGACGTTTGCTCGGGGGATCTGGACTGCGCAGGTGTGCTTTGATATCGCATCGGGAAGAAACCCCAAAATGAAACAGTGTGGATGTGCTGCGTTGTGCACGCGGAGGCTGCCAGGGGTGAAGCTTAAAGAGCTCAGATGAGGGTAAATATCACGAGGCGTGACGCACAGATATGCTAATGTCATTGCAAAACAGACACCCAATCTCTCTCTCTCTCTCTCTCTCTCTCTCTCTCTCTCTCTCTCTCTCTCTCTCTCTCTCTCTCTCTCTCTCTGTGTAATTCATATTTAATGACGATTATTCAACTCCCGCTGCAAAATGGTCCATGCTTCCAGGAAATTACTTATCATGGTTGATTCTCAGGACTGACTTTAATTATTAAATTGCATGAGGAAGTCACCCCATTGAAAATCCTGCTGGTAGCTTATTGCTAAATAGTTTCAATCTGTAACTATTGGTCCACAAACAAATACCAAGAAAGCATTGCTGACAGCTATTTTTTATATATATATATTTAAATATTTAAACTTTATAAAGTGAGGTGATGCTTTAAACAACAACAAGTCTAAAGCATATGAGTTGATTTTCCTGAAATGTGGGGTAGTCTACCTAAGTCTGCAACCAATTTTCCACTGCTTTGTGATAAAGGCCAGGATGTAATGACTAAAGACCTCAACCTCTACTATTTTGTCACCACATCATACCGTACCACCTGTAGGAGCCATTGAGTCTTGAGTTCATTTGTATTTTTCTTTGCTGTTATATTAAATATAATTTTCTGAACTTAATGTTTAGGAATGGGAAGGGGTCAAAAAGCAGTGTGTATAATTATATCCATACCAATGTTGAGAACGGTTGTGTCATTAACTGTGACTTTTTTCTAAAGCAAACGAGACTGACTCTGAAACGAGATTGACTATAATTAGAGTAATAATTGGAGTCAGTTACCTGGGCCCAGAGGTGAATTAAAGATTTACATATCATGCCACAACAACCTCATATACTATAAATGACAATAAGTGATGTAATTTGCATTGCTTATCCATCAGCCTCGTGATGTGTGGTAATCATGTGTACTAATGCTGCTCGTTTAAGGGTGCTACACAGTGATGTGAGGTTCATAACCTGAGGTCTGATAGCTGAACATGCAGGCAGGCATAGACATGTATAATGAATACTACACATAATGAATATGAATTATTCCAAAAGTATAAAGCTGTGAGGTAGGGGAGCAACAAACTGATTAGATTACACCGCACACTCGCTTTTCAGCAGGGTTATGCAAATTAAATGAAAAAATCATTATATCTCTAAATGGGTCTTTCCCTCTTGCCAATTATCTATAATGTTGAGAGTGAGGTGTTACTTTCGGTCTTTACGAGATACAGATTTAACATATTTATCTGAATTTAACATTCACTTTTTCACTGAATTGTAACTCTCAGATGCATTAGTACCCTTAAGAAAAATACCAAAGTTACTCAAGATTTTTCTTGATCGCGATTCATTTTGAGTGTTCACATGATTTACTTTGAGTGTTCACATGATTTACTTTGAGTATTCGCATACTTCATTTAGTTGACAAAAGTCATAATGATCGGGGGTAATTCTAAATGATTTGATGAGAAGCACAGGACAAAGAGGACATGCTAATGAGCAACATCAAATTAATATCTAACTACCCACATTGTGATGTGATTGCACTTTCCTGGCACAATTCAATCAGCGATGCAGTCTTGGAGTGTAAAGCCCTGACCAATAAGTACTCCAGTATGGAGATGCTGCTCATTGAAACTCTCTGTTTATCTAGTCTTCCTTGAACCCTCCAACCGCCCGACCTCATCCACTCTGCTGTCAGTGTCGGTGGAACAGACTGCAATGTAGATGGACTGACAGATCATGGGCCTTGTCTTACAGTCTAACAGATCTAGCCAGGTGTCTTGGGAAAGAAGGTGTTCATTAGTTCAAGGCTGAACTTGGAGAGCTGGCCCTTAATGGGTCCAGATGCTGCTCAAGTTGAAAGAGAATACGAAATGAAAACTGCGCAAGGTGTTATGATGAGGTGGATTTACTCCGTTCCCCTCAAACACTCCTGTGAGCTTCTCGCTGGCTGCCTGGCCTTGCATTGATTCCTTGTTGCTGTGCGGCTTCATATTTTACAGTTTAAGTCGGAGTCATTAAAGAAAATAAAGGAAGAGGACCAGATGCTGTCTGGAAATGCAACACAATGTTCTGCATGGATCTGCTGGTCTTTGAAATGCACTTGAGTTATTTGGGATCCAGCAAGACCCGCTGGAGCCTTTAAAAAGAAACCCCCATCGATTTCTCTCCTTCTGCCTGTTCGTCATTTCAAGAAGTGCATCAGCTCCTCTTGGATGGATCTAAGTGGCGGTGTGCTGGGGTCCTTAGCTGTCACAAAGCAGCCCACTCATTGATTTTCTCCTCTGCAGAGTTAGACAGGAGAATTTCCCTGCCTCTCAGCAAGTTCAGCTCTCAGACACGAAAATAAGCCACATCTGGCATGTTTTTTGAAGAGGTGACCCCGAATCCCTTATATTATTGATCCGCCAAACATTTGCAAACAACAACTTTTCTTCCTCGCACTAACCACCCTCCCTGAGTGGCGTAAAGGCTTCGAAATTGCAACCTTGGCTTGAATGGTATTCCCTGTAGTCTTGAAATATGATGGAACAAAATGCAATATGTGTTGGCTCGAAGGTGCTATGTTGAGATACCTTGAGATACCTGCTGGCTTCTGGTCTGGAAGACTCCATTAGACTGATACAAGAATTATCTTCTATTTTTTACTACACTCTTCATTCAGCTGGCACAGACTACCAAGGAATTTTTGCTTGCCTTTTGCAATTTGTGATGCTATTTGCTTATGTGTTTTGTACCTTCAAACAGCAGGACTGGTGAGTTAAAAGAAAAAGAGGGTCTAAACTAGTTGTTATTTACTGACAGTACAGTTGAATATAACAATTTACCTTGAGTACGCAGTTATTCTGTCATGCTTGGTTCCACAAGAAGGTAATTTTTAAGGTCTGAAAAGCTTTCAAGAGACTCACTGCACTGTTATTGTGTATGGAGGGACCGTTAGGAAACAAATGTTAGCAACAAACTGCATTGACGTATCCATAGTTCTCAAGCAACCTAATTTGAGATCTCTGTTGTTCACTGTGGTGATAAAGGCTACAAACAGCCATCTTGAATAGATAGTGTAGCACTGTTAATTCAGAGATATAACTGGTAAGTGTATACACAATATGGAAAGTGTTTCTATAACCTACTGTGCATAAGTGTTTGCGTGGAACAATTCACTGGTGTTGTGGCAGAACTTATAAGTGCAGGACATAACAACAACTAAACATTTTGTGAATACGTTTTTTTTTTGTAAATTAATTAAGTGGACTGAGTTGTTTCTGGTAATCACAGGAACCATGCATGGGTTCCTATAAAGGACACTTGAATCATGAATAGCTCATGATCTGCTCCACAAACCCCGAAAAACTATAAACCAACTCATTTATTATTATATTCAAAATGCAGTAGCTCACACAGTCGACAAAAGTTTGTCCAGCTGGAAGTATTGCAGTCGATATAGTTCAGTAATGGACTTTTCCTTATCTTCTCTGTGCACTCCACTGCTGCTCTCTGAAGAAGGAGGCAGCACTGCCTCGTGAAACGAGTCTCTCTGGGGAGGGAGAGGATGGAGGCACTGCCTCTGTAAGGTGACACCCTGCGTTACCTGAAAATAAGGATGATGCCAGAACATAAATAGAATGGAATGAGCACTTTCCCATCAAATAAATGAGTGTAAATGTGTTTAAGCAAGGAAAGGGACCAGTTCTGCAATGTGCTGAACAATTACCTGTGCATCATTAAAAATGTTAGTGCTTCAGCAAACATTACACAGAACAAAAATAAGAGCGTACCTTTTTTCTCAAACCTAACGCAAATCTAACATATCAAATAGATTCAGATGTTAAGATTATTGTTCTATAACTGTTTTTTTTTGTTAGTTTCTTTTATATAAAAATTCATTTAAATACTTCTGTTATTTTGACCGTGACAGTTAAAGAGACGGGAAAGGCAGGGAGAGAGACAGGAAATGACATGCAGGCTTGTCAGTGGATTTTCCACCAAACGATATTATCAAACAGAACAAAGGAAGCAACATGGAGAGAAGTAGTTTGTATCTCAGCAAGACTTAAACTGAGCTACTCGGAGGCTGTAAGGTCAACAAGGAACCAAGATAAGACACAGTTTTCAGAACACCAGGACACAAGAAAGGTCAGATGCAACTGACGTTTTTGACCCAGACACCACTCTCAGAACGGCTCTTAGTGTAAAATAAGATGTTCATGCTGGACTGGGCTGAAGGAAAGGTATCAACATCAGCAAAGTTCAATTTCCTTTCCCTATCCTAGTTATCGGGAACTCCAGGGATTTTCTCGATGGTCGATGGTCTGAACAAGTGTCAACATCCTGTGGACAAGAAAAAACCACAGCTGGTGCTGTTATGGATGTTTCTTATCGTGGTGAAATTGATTACATTTACTACCCGAAGAACACCCTGCTGCTGCCTGATGCATCCATCCTGGGGTGGCGATTGAGGTTCTGAGATACAAGCTTTCAACAGCCCACAAAAAACAGTGTTCTGATCACTCTGGCCTGCAGCCCAATCACATGGGAAGCCTTCAAGTAGCGTCTACATGATGTGCCACATACGCTCCTACATCGGAGGTATAACTGCAGAAGTTCTAAAGAAATGGTTCAGAGAGACAAGAAGGGCATGACCCTAGTTGTACACACTTCTTTACCTTAAACAGGGAGAGACACCTCTGTCTCCAGTGCGACAGCAGCTGCTGCAGATCCCAGAGAACGGGGCAGGTTTTTGAAACATGGGAAGTTGGCTTTTGAACAGTTCTACAAAGGATGTCTGTTCTTCTGTGAGGCAGACTTGACACAGTGTGGCACTGATGACAATGACTCTTTGGCCCACAGTATACCGTGTACACTCGACACGCTGTGACAAAGGGACTTGACGATTTCTTTGAAATAAAATGCTTCTCTCTGACGGATGTCCTTCTGTGTAGTCACAGAGAAAGGCTGTGCTTTCATGTATCACATCCAGACCTTTGCTAGGTGGAGATCTGCTGTGGCGTACTTATCAACAGGCCAGGTCATGGTGACTGTTTGATTGATGTGTTTACTGCCCCCTAATGGGCACAAGGAGCATGTCCCTGGGAACTGTCTGCTCGTTCACAAGGGTCAATCTCATTTGCTGAGATAGAAAATGAATATCCCTGCATGTTCAGGAAAGAACAACAGTAAAAAGATGGGCGGGGGTGAGAGTGGAACATTTCAATGACACAAATGTCAATTTTCGTACCGAAGCCGGTGAATGATTGATGGCATCAAGAGGTGTACAGTATAAAGCCATGACTGACGGTTGAATTTACATGTGAATGAACCCATGAAGATCTTGAGTTATGCAATAAAGTCATTTCATCCAGTGTTTTCATCAAGATGTACAGTTTCAGTGCAGCTCGACAGACAACATCAGCAGATCTGTATTTAACAGATAGGTCATGTAAATAAGAAGCAAAAGCAACTCACTGAGCTCTTGGTACATGGACTTAATGAGTAAGTCAGGGAAATGTGTTGAACTGTTCTCAGGGAAAACACATGGAACTCAAACCAAGTTCTGTCACAAAAAATGACTCTCCATTAATGTCAAAAGTGTCACAGCAGAATAATGGCAACAGAGCGACCACATTTTATTTCATTAATCACAATAACATAGCTTTGATACATACCGATAAAGATGCATAGTCTCTTAGATACACTGTATTAAACTTGTAAAAAATAACTGAAAACTTTAAATAATTAAGTAATGCTAAAGAGTATAATTTTTTATTACAGTTGAAATACACAAGGTCATTTGTTTTCCATGTCACTAATTTAATTTTAGAGCATTAGACTATCAACCAGAAGTAAAAAACGGACAGTAGTATAATAGTAATTATAAGAACGCATGACCCTGTTTACACCTATACATTGTTTACTGATACTGCTGTAGCGCCTTAGACGGAATATGCTCAGGTAATATTAGGAAGCCAAGGTACGCTTAAACTCAAAAACAACAATTTTAATGGAAAATAGTACACTTATATCATTATTGTTATTATACTATAAAATTCAAACGGATGTTACCACCTTGATATTCAACATACTGACATTTATCCCTCTCCTACAGAGCAACAGCTAGCTACTACGGGCTACACTGCTACTGACAGATTTAGACATGTTAGACTATTTTTCCACCTTACACAAAGACACCGAAGCATAATCATGCCAAACCCTAAAGCCTGGATAGAGAGGCTCAGTGAATGTGGTGTGGAATGTGTGCAGGTGGGTCAGTGTGTCAGAGACACTGTAGAAGGATAGTGTACCGGCTGGCCAGTCCAGATAGACTCCCACTCTTTGGGACGTTTTGGAGGGTGGAACTATGGGCTCCCCCTTCCTATTGTGCCAGGCATTGTAACTGTTGTCATAGACACGTAAACTCCATGATTGGTCGTTGTATCCAAGAGCACAGTCATTCCCCTCTCCTTTTCTCTGGGTTCCTTTGTAGGCCACTCCCAACCCAGCAGATGTCCCAGTCCACTCCACCTCCCAGTAGCACTGGCCAGTCAAACCCTCTTTACACAGGACCTGGCCCCAGTTCCTGAACCTCTCAGGGTGATCTGGATAAGGGTGGACTTCTTTTCCACGTGTCATTTTTGTGTTGTTCTCAGTTAAAGAGATGTGTCTGCATGTTGTGTTTGGATCCAATGTGAGCTCACAGGCATCTGTTGGGAGAGGAAAAAAAAGAAATACTACACAAATGGGCCACAGGCTGCAGTAGATGTATACAACATGTGTGTGGCGTTCTGCGGAAACCCGTCTTTTATAAGCCATAAAAGATCGAAAATCATTTTCTGTCAAAATTTAGATTTTAGATGTTCTGTATAGTTAACACCCTAAATGTCATTGTTATGTACAACAATTATATGATAACTTATGGAAAACCGTTAATTTAAACGGTGATTGGACATGTTAGCTAGCAAGATTTTTAAGCCATGTCAAATCGAATTATGAAATGTATTAGAATCTTTGAATGCAGATTTCTCCCTTATCACTTTTTGACTCAGGTCAACTTTAAAAGATGCAACTTCAGTTGTGATAAAGATATCTGAGTGATTTAAACAGATTTGTATTCAGGAGAGTTTGTAGTTCCAAATATGTATAATACCCAGAAACTCAAATTTTCACCATATTCCGCAGGCCACCATACATATGCTGTACATTGTTATCATTTGTATGTATGTTTCTTATGACTTACATTTCTTCAAGCCAGATTTTAACCAGCACTCCTCACCATTTTCCACACTGTAAGGAAATCACATTACCACAGTGAGTTTTGAATGAGGACTAATGACACATAATATATGGCTTGGCTAACTATGTTTAATCCACTCCTCTCTCGTTGTGTTCAGAACATTCTGTTTCCTGGTGTGATAAACAGATGGTGTGATGGTGGTTCCAGAGCTTGGGGCATTAAACTTGGCTTAATAGAAGAAACAACAGACAAAGGAATTGTGTCAAGCAGAATTATAGAGAGAAACGCTGTATGTTCCTACCTTAGCTTCCGCAGTTGAAAGAGTGGGTCCTCTAACCCAGCAGAGAGCAACCTTTCTCCAAATTCTCCCAGGTGGTTGTAAGACAGGTCCAGTTCACTGAGATGTGAGGGGTTTGACTTCAGAGCCAACGCCAGAGATGCACAGCCTTTCTGTGTCACTCCACAAAAGGACAACCTGAGTTAAAACAGTCAGTTTAATTCACAAATGTAACAGTTGTCTCATGGTAACACATTAGACTTACTGAATATCAAGGTCATCAAGTTCTGAAAGGACCTACTTGAGTGTCTCCAGTTTGCACTGTGGACTTCCAAGTCCAGTAGCGAGCAGATGCACCCCTTCGTCCTGTAGGTCATTGTCACTCAAGTCCAGCATTCTCAACAGTGAGGACTTTGAGCTAAGAACTGAGGCCAACACGTCACAGCATTTCATTGTGAGATTACATCCGTTAAGCCTAAATGGTAAACCAATAGAATACAAAGTATTACTCTGTAGGTTAAATACATACATACATACATACATACATACATACATACATACATACATACATACATACATACATACATACATACATACATACATACATACATGCATGCATGCATACATGCGGCTGTGATTTCTCAATTTTGACAAATTAATTTGAAATTACCAGGTACTTACAGAGCTGTTCTGGAAGATTTGACCACTGGCATAAGCCTTAGAAAACCTTCATCACATCTGGAGTACTTCTTCAGGTCGAACACATCTAGCTTCTCTTCTGATGTCAGCAACACAAAGACTAGAGCTGACCACTGCGCTGGAGACAGTTTAGCCTCCGAGAGACTCCCTGAACTCAGGTAGCTTTGGATCTCCTCCACTAGAGAATGGTCATTCAGCTCATTCAGGCAATGGAAAAGATTGATGCATCTTTCTGGTGAAGGAGTCTTCCGGATCTTCTCTTTAATGTAGTAGATTGTGTCTTCATTGGAATGAGGGCAACTTCCTGTCTGTGGTAGTAAATTGCTGATGAGAGTGTGATTGGACTGCATGGAGAGGCCAAGCAGGAAGCGGAGAACCAGATCCAGGTGCCCATTCTCACTATCTAATGCCTTGTCAATAGCACTACTGTGTAAGACAGTTATCGGGGCATCTTTAGGTTCTTCAAGTTGTCTGTGGTTGTCTTGTGCAGCCATCAGATTGATGTTCCTGTTGTTGAATGTGTAAAACACATAGAGGGCTGCCAGAAATTCCTGGATGGTCAGATGCACAAAGCAGAAGACCTTTTCCTGATACAGCCCGTATTCCTTCCGGAAGATCTCTGTGCACATACCTGAGAATACTGAAGCTTCTCTGACGTCAATTCCACACTCTCTCAGGTCCTCCTCATAAAATATCAAGTTGCCTTTCTGCAGCTGTTCGAAAGCCAGCTTCCCAAGTTTTATAATCATCTGTTCGTCCATTTTGTTCTGGGGATCTGCTGCAACTTTCTCTGTCAAACTGGAATACTTCCGTTGTTTGATCAGAATGTTAGAGATCAAGAAATGTGAGTACATCTGGGTCAGGGTCTTGGGCATTTCTTCACTTTTTGATTCACTCAACATTTTTTGGAGAACTTTGGCAGAAATCCAGGTGAAGATGGGGATGTGGCACATAATGTAGAGGCTCCGTGAGGACTTCACGTGTGTGATTATTCTACAAGCCAGAGACTGATCGCTAACCGTCTTCCTGATGTACTCTTCCTTCTGTGGGTCGTTAAACCCTTGTATCTCTGTCACTGGATCAACGCACTCAGGAGGGACGCGACATGTAGCAGCAGGGCGTGATGTTATCCAGATGTGAGCAGATGGAACAAGATTCCCCTTGATGAGGTTTGTCAGCAACATATCTACAGAGGCAGACTCTGTGATGTCACAACAGCTCGTGTTGTTCTGGAAGTCCAATGGGAGACGACACTCATCCAGACCATCAAAGACAAACAAAATGTTGTGCTTTCCAAAGTCTGAGATCCCACATTCTTTAGTCTCAATGAAAAAGTGATCAAGGAATTCCCTCAAACTTTGCTTTTTACTGCACATCATGTTCAAGTCCCGGAAAGGGAGCGCAAAGATCAGCTGGATGTCATGATTTGCCCTTCCTTCAGCCCAGTCCAGCATGAATTTCTGTGATGAGACAGTTTTGCCAATGCCAGCAACTCCCATTGTAAGGACAGTTCTGATACTGGTGTCTTGATCAAGTGAAGGTTGGAAGATGTCATTGCATTTGATGGCCCTTTCGTGTTTCCCTGGACTGCTAAATGCTGCCTCTATCTGTCTCACTTCATGCTCGTTATTGACCTCCCCACTTTTACCCTCTGTAATGTAGAGTTCAGTGTAGATCTTGTTGAGATAAGTTGGGTTTCCTTGGTTGGCAATGCCCTCAAACACATGCTCAAATCTCTTTTTCATATTCAATTTGAGCTTCTGTTGGCACACAGCAAGCTCACCCAAAATACCTTATAATGAAGCAAGCAGTCATCAGTGTGATTAGTTTCAAACCACTCGTAATTCTTAAGATCTACAGTGACAGTTTAACTACTGGGATTTAACACTAGAACTTTTCCACAGGAGGAGGCAACAAAAGAACACTTACTTTTTTCGAGCACGTCAGCGAGATGTTTCTGGTTCATGTTCTTCAAGAAGGTCAGTGTGATCTTCAAAGCCCCTTCTCGGGCACTGCTCTCCAGCTTTATGTCATCACTGTTCACTAATTCATCATCCTTCAGACTCTCAAAACCTGGACTGAGAATATTCTTAAAAGCCTTCAACTCGCTCCTCACAAAAGTGATGATATTATCTTCAAGTACCTGTGACAAAATAGAGACACAGTTGATTGACAAGGGGGCGATATACAATACAGATAACTTTTCCCTGTGCAAAGCTTTACCGGGCTTGGGTAATTTAATTATGCTAACTTACCCTTCCGACTATTATATTCAATGATTCTTACCCTAAATACTGAAGACAGGTCCATATTCTGACACTGGGCGTTCATCTCTAAGTCTAAACTCCCCTGCATGTCACTGGGGACAAAAAAAAGAAATTGCATAACAGTACTTAACCCTACAATTCATACTACCCATATTATTCACACAAGCTCACATTCACACTCACACGTTAGTTACAATTTTCATTTGATTAATTCAGCAGACATCCTAAATAGAACACAAATAGAGCGTACAGACAATCAGTTAAAAGAAATCCACTGCAGTCCAACTTATTTTACTTACAGATGTTCGATCAAAATTATAATTTGAGTGAGTGCATGGTGACGGTCTCCCTTTACGATACAGAAAAGTCTAAACAATAGTATTATAAATTGAGCCAAATTATTATTAGATAAGACATGAGAGTTCAAATAAATACATAAATAATTCAGAAGAGACTGCATTTGTCTTACTTGTCAGTGGAAACATCTTTATTGAAGTGGTAAGGCCGGTCCATTGACTTGTCACTCTTGATGGATACACAACTTGGTGCAGGGCTGCTGGGTGTTGCTGGCTGAATCCTGTCAGGAGAGAAAATAAGATGGGAGTATAGAACAAGCTCTCCAAATGAGGCAAGATCAATTGTAAACCACATTCAAGCTTTGTGTAAACAAGATACACAATAGTTATATGATGTGAGGCAAATTATTATCAGATGTGACATGACAGTCTAAATACATAAATAATTCAGGAGAGAGAATTTGTCTTACTTGTCAGTGGAAACATCTTTATTAAAGTGGTAAGGCCGGTCCATTGACTTGTCACTCTTGATGGATACACAACTTGGTGCAGGGGTGCTGGGTGTTGCTGGCTGAATCCTGTCAGGAGCATAGAGAAAATATGGTAGGCGTGTAGGACAATGAGAATAGCACTCTCCAAATGAGGCCAGACCAAACCTAGACCACATTTATTCTTGTGTAAAGAGGATATACAATAGTAGGCCTAATACGTGAGACAAATGATTATCAGATGTGACATGATGGTCTAAATAAGTAAAAATGAGTCTAAATGAATACATAATTCAGAAGAGACTAAATTTGTCTTACTTGTCAGTGGAAACATCTTTATTGAAGTGGTAAGGCCGGTCCATTGACTTGTCACTCTTGATGGATACACAACTTGGTGCAGGGCTGCTGGGTGTTGCTGGCTGAATCCTGTCAGGAGAGAAAATAAGATGGGAGTATAGAACAAGCTCTCCAAATGAGGCAAGACCAATTGTAAACTACATACAAACTTTGTGTAAACTTGGGTTGTGTATATTAAAGAAGTACTTTTAAGAATCCTCTAAACTCACTAATATAAAAGGGATTTTTACATCTATATCATAATAAAGTTATGGCATGATAACAATGTGTTCATTTATGATCAACAGTGTGTATAATAAACAGAAATGGTGCTAATGGTACGGTATTTGCTATTTTGAAAGCTGCATGCATGCCTGTCTTAGATGTAATATTGTGGTTTATATCACAGAGAGATAGCATATACACTTACATGTGATGTGAAATACTTTCCTCTTTGCAGAGCAGAAATCTGGGTGAAAGTGCACCTTCATGGATGATTATGTGGTGAGAGGACAACTAACATATTGCCTTATTGTTGCCTAAAAAGGTTTATTCAAAGTATACAAACCGTTTCTATTCTTTACTTACCCCTGTGCTGCATTGTCATGTTCAGGTCTCTCTGTTAGTTTAGATTTTCTCCCTTCATCTCCCTCCCCAGGGAAACTCATTGTGGAGTCAATCAACAATTTTTCTTTTTAGAGTTTATGCACAAATCTGCACAAAATATGTAAACATTAACAGAACAGATAAGTTGATAGTGAACCCAAACTTGTGTGTTCAATCAAAGTATAGGAAGGCCTATTGCTTTGTCATAACATTCATATTGTTAAAGCAGTTTCAATGGTGCAGGTCATGTGCCGTAGAAGGAAAGGCTCTCGCTCTGGTGCAGACGATTCTGCCTTGGCACGTCTGACGTAGACATGATGTGACATTGCTTGAAAGGGATCGTCCCCTTAGATATGATCATAGCTAGGAAACGTGACAAGACACACTGCACCACATTCATAACACAACAACAGTTAAATTGGACACTCAAAACAAATACCCAGTAAGTACCGTATAGGCTACCACTAAATAAAGGAAACATTTAATATATATACCTTTATACCAGTCCACGCTCCACCCATTCCACTTCTCCTTCCGTATTTTAGCCTTAAAACAAACGTTTATCTTAGAATTAGAGTAACATATCATATGTATTGTTTGGCAAACAGATTGTCAGTGTCTTCCTCAGTGGCGTACTTGTTAAACTGGCCTGTTTCCTCTCCAGTCTACACAGGAAATAGGAGCTTGATTTACTTTCCCTTTCGCTGTTCACAATCTGTCTTTAAAGTGACAGATCAAAAACAACAAAAAAGTTGTACAATTACAGTGTTGTTCAACACACTGACTTATACAGCTGTACATATCAGCATGCCAAGATCAAAAGTATTTTCCTTGTGTATTTGGTGGAGGCTGAGGACATTTCTTGCCAGCCTGTATTTTACCTCAATGATGCATCTAATGAATTCCTGGCTACATCAAAGCCCTCATTCGCCCTGCGCTGTGTGTTCTTTCTAAAACAAACTTCCTTATTCCTCATTTACATCCCCGTGCTCCTCATCCATTATTTACTCTGGGACTCCCAGATGAACCAGTCTTTCATATTCATAAACAAGTTTTTTCCTAACAGAGAAAGCTGATATGATGATGAACTGGCCAGTGTTTACATTCATATGAAATATGAACATGTTGGTATAAGCTGTTGGCAAAGTATGTTTATTATGTGAAAGTTTTTATTTTTGTTGCAAAGTGTCCTTTTTAATTCAGGCAAAGAGAAAATTGGACTATTAGTCTTGATTAGGTGTCTGAGTTTAGTTTCAGAACTGATAGTTCCTACCTCCCCTGGTCACAAAAAACACAGGAAACCTCCATCTAAAACCAACTGAAACAACAACTCAAGGCAAGATGGAATGCCACAGAAAATACATTCAGTCATTTAGCAGACGCTCTGGATAAGCGACTTACAGTAAGTACAGGAATGTTCCCCCCGAAGCAAGTAGGGTAAAGTGCCTTGCCCAGGGACACAACGTAATTTGGCGCGGGCGGG
This sequence comes from Hypomesus transpacificus, assembly GCF_021917145.1. Lineage (NCBI taxonomy): Eukaryota > Metazoa > Chordata > Actinopteri > Osmeriformes > Osmeridae > Hypomesus > Hypomesus transpacificus. Next base: position 5,065,773 of record NC_061082.1, read on the forward strand.
AATCATCCCTAACCGCTCAGCTATCTGACCCCCAGAAAATACATTCCATTGCCCTTTACTTAAAACCGTACAGTTGTCCCAAAAAATATTTTAGAGTTCATGAGAGTTCATCAACGTTGGAGTGTGAAAGGAGTTGGATAATATACATTTGCATGAAATAGCCCAAATGGCCCCTCTGTGTCTCTGATGTACGGCTCTGCAGAGCAGGGCGGCACTGTACAGAGGAGCAGCTGCTCTAGGGAGTCATGGAGAAAGGTCAGTGTAGAAGGGGTGATCTGAAAACTCATCTTAACATCATTTAACAAGAACTCTGGGGGTTTAGAATGTGGAAGAGCTTTGGTCTGAAGACTCTAATCCTGCTCTAGAGAGGAAGGAGCGCATTAGAGGTAATGTAGGAAATATGAGGTATTATGTTTCTTATTAATCCCTCTATAAAATCTGATGTGGAGAGAGAGAGGGACCTGAATTGGAATGACCAATTTTAGTGGATGAGGTGAATGTGTATTTTTCATTTGGTGCATATCAAGGTTGTAGCCATGGAGTCAACATTGGGGGGGACGAAATCTGCTGGGGAGTCTGAGGGTCTGAAAACTGTTTACATTTATTTATGAATATGATTGCATTTGTTTATGATAATTTTGGACAGTGTATGTGGTTGCCTGTCGTAGCGTAGCACATTTATATTTAATTTATATTATTTTTATATAAATATATTGGGGGGACATTTTAACGAGATTTGAATATTTGGGGGGGGGGCATATTTGGGGGGGGGGGTTGTGTCTTGTTTGGGCGTGGGGGGGGGGGGTCTTATTTGGGGGGGGGTGTAAATGTGTGTCCCCCTAATATATATATTGTGTTTACGGCCCTGGTGAAGATGAACCAAATGGTATTCATGAGATTATAAATGCCGGTGTTCAGAAAGTGATCTGGTAAACACGGAACATCCGTAGCCACATTAGTCAGTAAATAATATACTGTAACTTTGTACGCATATCTTTTTTGGGTGTGATGTTATTATCATAAATAATGTATCTGTGACATTGTGAATGTTGTAATTGGCATAATTTATCAAATTGCTATAATTGCATGGGTTATTTCATGGTTGCAGGACAGTCATGCACCTTAATGCCAGTTGCCCAGATCCATTAACAAAACTGTTGGTATATAATATTTAAAAAAAAAAAGAATCTGTCAAAACCAAATACAGACGCAGGGCATTGTTGTTATGAACATTTAAATAACACTGATCATAAATATAACACTTAAATAACACTGGTCATAAACATAACATTTAAATAACACTGTTCATAAATAAACCATGGTGCAAATCTGTCAGTGTGAGTATGGCAGGGTTTTTTCATTGTAAGGTATCTCTTAGGTTGAACTGAAAAGAACCTCAAAAATGATAATTGTCGTAGAATGACTCTAGATTTTTTTAACAAACTGCTGTTGATTAGATGGAACACACAAACGGGTGAACAATGACCCCAAGACCACACGGTCATCTAAACATCCATTGCCATTCTTGGCAATATGATTCTCTCTTCTTCCACCAAGAGCATGAATAACACAAATGCATAGACATGGACTAATGTTTGCTCTTTCTTTCATATCTCACGTCTAAGAGGCTGACACAGAGAGGAAGTACATCAGCATTATAGCGGTGATCTCACTCCCATTCAGTGTGCAGACAGCAGGAGAGGCTGCAGATAAGGGAGGAACACAGAGAAACATAAATAGCCAAGGGAATGGAGTGTCAAAATTAGGTTCTGCCTCGTTGTTATCGACTACACATTTTCATCTTTGGCTGAACAATGTTTCTGTTATAATGAAATTCTGTTCCAGAACATAAATAGACGAGGATGTACGGCGATAATGTTTGGTTTGCAGAGAGGCGGCAATGAGAGGAAATGACATAAAAAGGGAATATAATAGCATACGATAAGAGCGTTAAGGATGTTTTGAGCTATTCAGTAATCATGGAGTTTGATTAGAGGCCTTTTAGACAGACTGTACAGCCAAATCAGCCGTTGTCAGATTGGGTTCCCATGAGCCTGTGTCCTTCCCTGAAAGAGCAGCTCCGGTTTGTGTTGGTATCAGATAACGACCCACGGATCCCCCAGTCAGGAAAGACCCAGCAGCCTTCAAACGGTCCGTCACATCACAAATCATCCCAGCATGTATTATTCCTTCCCGCAGGGTAAATGTCAGTTAAATATCCCCGTGGTAACTGACAATGTTACAAAGACTTCACAGTGACTCGTGTGTGAATCGATGTGTATTTGATTAGCCTACGTGATTCATTGGCACATTTTGTTTACATGTAGGCGTAATCAAACAAGCCCTGAGCTCAGCACTGCGTCTTGTGTGTGTGTGTGTGTGTGTGAACATCCACGATGGGGTTTGTACATGCAAAGGTATTTAAATCTAAATGCTGAAGTGTGTAAGTGCAGGAGTGTTAGTAACAGTAAGTTCCGGGGTCTTTAGAGATAATGAGGTCAGACGCTTTTTTGTAGTAACCCCCAGGTCAGGTGTCTGTGCATCATAACAGCAGTCACACACATAACACACACCTTTAGCAGTCCTGTTTGATTCTGTTGACACAGGTAACACAGTAAAACACATCGCCAACACTAAAGATGCTGAGAGACAATACAACCCTAACATACAATGTTCCCCCCCAAAAAAATGTGACTAGAAAATGTCTTGAACATCAAGGCATCATGCTGCAGTGCATGTTCTTTGGGATTGTTCTATTTCACATCATATCTACAGGGACGTCTCACTCCCAGAACCCCACTGGCAGCCTCTGTGCTGCCCAGACCGTCTCCAGGCTACGATAGGTACTGAAGTCTGATGCGTGATATAATTGATGTCGACTGAAGAGCTGCAGGTCACTGCCTAAATTTAGAGTTCCTGAAATGGACAATTTTAAAGCCCAAAATCTATCTCGTTTACCTGCGGCATGGTTTGGTCTGATATATGAGTCCATCGAGAGTTGTGTTGGAGATATATGAGTAAAAGAAAGAAAGAAGTTGAATTTCGCAGGGGCAAGTCTTCTTCTGTATCAGATGAAACTGTGTTAATAGGATCTGTGCATGAGCTGTATAATAGAGATGAAGACCAACAACTTCGTTAAAACGTCTACTCAATAAAAACATGAAAGTACTGTCGCCCCTTGTTCTTTTCCAACATCCATAAATGACAAATCAAGTCTGAGGTGGGCTGCGATTCTTTTGTAAGCACATCATTCTACACCAAATTCCTGACCCAATTTCCTTCACTCAATCCTGTTTCTGCTGTCAAAGCTTCAGCAACCCCAAGAAATGATCAGTCAGCTCCGCCAACTTCCAGTCTCGAACCAGATGGCAGAGTAACTTTTCAAGAGCCACATTCTCACACATAACGACAGGCTTTTGACCTTTAATCAAGCGGTTGTCTGTGTGGATACTTGTGAATGTGAGTTTGTTTTTGTGTGGTTCTAGCTGTCATTTATATGAGATAATTACAGTGGCTCTGGTGCTGAAGCAGAAATGGTCAGGTCCACACATATCACCAGAGGTTATTTATGCATTTGTGTAGATTGGAACACTAATGCTGTAATGAAATTAAGTGGTGGTATTTCCAGTGTAGCAGTGCTTGATATGTGTGGAATGATCCAGACCCCTGGGGCAGGCTTAATGGAGACCACACTACGAGAAAAGCAACTGGCACACACGTAGCGTAGCGTACATAATGACGGATCGGTGATCAGTTCAGCTCAGTTGTTTTTATGTGTGAAATGTGAGGCCTTCGCAGTGCCTGTTTGCTCTCAGCGTGTTTCATGAGCACACCCACATCGGTGTGGGAGGGAGGGTAGTGTGTGTGGATGTGTGATGGTCCCAGGATCCCTGTGGAAGGGAGGGCGGTGTGTGTGGATGTGTGATGGTCCCAGGATCCCTGTGGGAGGGAGGGCGGTGTGTGTGGATGTGTGATGGTCCCAGGATCCCTGTGGAAGGGAGGGCGGTGTGTGTGGATGTGTGATGGTCCCAGGATCCCTGTGGGAGGGAGGGCGGTGTGTGTGGATGTGTGCAGGATCCCGCCCACCTGCCTGACGACTGTCTATCCATCTGTGTCCAGGTGAGCCCGGCTGCTGTTAGACTACAGCGTCCAGATACCTGTGGATGTTCCTCTGAACTCGTCAGGTCTGTGGATGTTCCTGTGAACTCGTCAGGTCTGTGGATGTTCCTGTGAACTCGTCAGGTCTGTGGATGTTCCAGTGAACTCGTCAGGTCTGTGGATGTTCCTGTGAACTCGTCAGGTCTGTGGATGTTCCTCTGAACTCGTCCGGTTTGTGGATGTTCCTCTGAACTCGTCAGGTCTGTGGATGGTCCTGTGAACTCGTCAGGTCTGTGAATGTTCCTGTGAACTCGTCAGGTCTGTGAATGTTCCTCTGAACTCATCAGGTCTGTGGATGTTCCTCTGAACTCGTCAGGTCTGTGGATGTTCCTCTGAACTCGTCAGGTCTGTGGATGTTCCTCTGAACTCGTCAGCTCTGTGGATGTTCCTCTGAACTCGTCAGGTCTGTGGATGTTCCTGTGAACTCGTCAGGTCTGTTGATGTTCCTCTGAACTCGTCAGGTCTGTGGATGTTCCTCTGAACTCGTCAGGTCTGTGGATGTTCCTGTGAACTCGTCAGGTCTGTGGATGTTCCTCTGAACTCGTCAGGTCTGTGGATGTTCCTCTGAACTCGTCAGGTCTGTGGATGTTCCTCTGAACTCGTCAGGTCTGTGGATGTTCCTCTGAACTCGTCAGGTCTGTGGATGTTCCTCTGAACTCGTCAGGTCTGTGGATGTTCCTCTGAACTCGTCAGGTCTGTGGATGTTCCTGTGAACTCGTCAGGTCTGTTGATGTTCCTCTGAACTCGTCAGGTCTGTGGATGTTCCTCTGAACTCGTCAGGTCTGTGGATGTTCCTGTGAACTCGTCAGGTCTGTGGATGTTCCTCTGAACTCGTCAGGTCTGTGGATGTTCCTCTGAACTCGTCAGGTCTGTGGATGTTCCTGTGAACTCGTCAGGTCTGTGGATGTTCCTCTGAACTCGTCAGGTCTGTGGATGTTCCTCTGAACTCGTCAGGTCTGTGGATGTTCCAGTGAACTCGTCAGGTCTGTGGATGTTCCTGTGAACTCGTCAGGTCCAGTTGGGATCACAGCTGTCGGAGTCCCAGCCCATGTTTCTTCTTGTGCAAGCCCGGCAAATGTGTTTAATGTGAGCATGCTAAAACTGATTTTAGCACTTCCTAATATTCTGCCCTGTGTGCTCATGCACAAGATTGATATTTAGCCCCACACAGAGACAATAACTGCCCAGCCCTCATCACAGTCAGGAGCTAAATAAGTGGGATGAATGTCTGTGACCCAAATCTCTTTGTGTGTGTGTGTGTTTGTGTTTGTGTGTGTGTGTGTGCAAGCACAAGGTAGAACAGGGGAGAGACAGCAACACACATGTCCCGCTGTGTACATATCAAGTCTATACTTGACACGTAAGTTCATGCAATACTGAGGAACAAAGGCCAATCTTCGATCTTGGTTTGGAATCACTGATGTCCTACATTTACGAGTGGGATGATGTCCTGAAGCTTGAAGAAGAAAAAACTTAATAACATGAATTACATCAGTGCCAACAATTGCATAATTGTGTGTGGGATCATCTTTAATCAAAGCAAAAGCTAAAACCACCTGTGGAGTACAATACTTATACAATACTTATTACAGACACAAATCAGCCCATGGTGACCCCTCTCCTCAGATGTTAAACTGGAACTGGCCTCGGGAGGCTAACAGAGACGGTAGATGTGTGTGTGTGTGTGTGTGTGTGTGTGTGTGTGTGTGTGTGTGTGTGTGTGTGTGTGGGAGCCATTCAGGTGGGTGACTACTTGTGTATTGTGTGTCTATACAACTGTGTATGAGAATATCTGTATGCAGGTGTATGAACGTCAGTTCAGGGGCGTGTGCGTGCGCGCGTGTTTGTGTGTGCATGTGAGCATTGGACCACTCAGCTAGCAATCTCATTTATCTCTATTAATAAACCCCATTCAGAGAGGTTCTAGTTTCTTGTTTCATTGTTGCCCTGAATGATCCTTCTGGAGAGGTGAGTCATCTCTCTCCACTCTCTCAGAGAGCTGCTCCCAGCCAAACACAAGGAGACAATCAAAACACAACAGATGGAGACACAGGAGACAGGTATTGTTTTAGCTCCAAAATACACTGAAGAGCAGAATCCCCCACTTGGTTTAATTACGTTAAGAGGCTTGTTTGGGAAGCGGTTTTGACACAGAGTTTTGATGCTCATTACAAGGAGAGAAAACATTTGTTTAAAGGCACCCAAAAGAAAACGCCTTGGTAGGGATTCCGCTCTGCAGGGACGAAGATTCCACTCTCCAGGGACGAAGATTCCGCTATCCAGAGACGAAGATTCCGCTATCCAGGGACGAAATCTTGTCGGCTGTCGTATTTGGCAGAAGAGGTGAATAGTACTAGGGGGTCAACAGATGACTAAGCTTGTTATTCTAACAGCCATAATTCACTTCAGTGGTCCTGAACCTGGTTGAGGCTCTTGTTCTTGTTGTGTCCTCCAGGACGGAACACTCCAGGACGGAACACTCCTCCAGGAAGCATTTTCCGGCACACAGAAATTCCAAGGGCTAATTAGCAACACTGATGTGACGTGTCATGCTAGCTAGCGCTAACACATTAGGCTAACGGGAATGCTCCAGCTAGGACAGTTGAGGTCAAGCGCTGCGGCTGATGTCTGTTTTTCCTCATAGGATACAGGTAGAGAAATACATCTAAACATTAAGTAGTGTGAGGAAATGATAGCATTATACTGCTGATCAATGCTGCTATACCAATCAATATCTAATATGAATATGTAAACACACATGTTTTGTAATGCTAATAACTAAGATACAAATATTGAATGTGATCAATTGATTTAATAAAGTAACAGATAAGAAACATTGAAATGTAACTTTGGTGTGTGGACAAGAATGCAGATGTCAGGCAAACTGACTTGGGAGGCGAGTTTGTGACGCTCAGGGACTGGTGTGAGCACAATGAGCTAGTCAGCTCATGGGAGTAAAAGTGTCAACTTGGGAGATAAGGTGATGCTGGGAACATAACTCTTCTCTGCTTCAGGACGAGTCAGACCGGACAGTTCTTACTATGGATAATATGCCCCCTTCCCCTGGAGACCCTGCCCCCCCCCCCCCCCTTCTCACTGGATGCCCCCTTCCCCTGGAGACTCTGCCCCCCCCCCCCCCCCTTCTCACTGGATGCCCCCTTCTCCTTGGAGCCCATCTGCCCCTTTACATCATCTGACCTAGGAGTGGTCTTACCCTCTCCCCTTCCCCTTGAAGACCCCACCCCGTATATCATCAGGACCTCGAGATGACCTGCTCTCAACTCTGGAGAACTCAAACCCCCCCCCCCCCCTTGGATTGCATCAGACCTGTGGGTCTCGTCCACCCCCCTCCCTGAACAACACCAGACCTGTGGGTCTTCTCTGCCCCCTCCCTCTCCTAACATCACCAGGTCCGTGGACTGCCCACCTTGCGCCAGCATGAACGCCCTGGACATTTAATTGGTTAACAATAGCCACCCCAAGGTCTCCTGACCAATGGCCACTCACCAGACCTCCCTCTCTGGGGAGTACAAGATCTGTCTCCCAAGGGCGGGGAGACAGAACTTGGGAGGGGCAGAACTTTCTCGGATATTCTGTCACGACCACTTTCTCAACGAAGGCCTTCGTTCGTTCTAATCTTATACTCTGTTTTGGTGGGATGACTGCTGTTGCATCATCGACTGATTCATTGTACTAGACTACGGACATCTTGGTGTATTGTTTTCATTGTGTATCTTGTGATTGCATCATTACTAATTAAACTACAAATAACTTGGTCCGATGCTTAACCGTGTATCATTCTTCCTCTCAACACCCAGTTTACACTATCCTTAACAATTGGTGACCTTCCGACGTGCCTGGGTGAGAGATCTGGACGAGAGGTCCCTGAGAAGGGGACCCCAGCCGGCAGGAGCGGGACAGCTGTGGTTCACTGACACTCACTTGGATATCCACAAAAATAGGGTAAGCAGAGCCTGTTTAAACGAAATCTGCATAGCTTAGGACTTTAGCTTTTAGGAGTGAGTGTCTTTAAACTGCACTGTACTGTGACTCTGGGCTGCACACTTTGAATCAAATTGTCCATAGAGAGATTAACGTTGATGCAAACTCAATGATACATTTGTAATTGTGAAACGAGGTGGGGTCTGGCAGATGTGGCACTGTGACAGGAGCGCTCGGCAGTTTCTACGTGGTACGGGGCGTTGCCTGGCAGTGGTCACACTGTGACGGGAGCACCTGGCTGTTTCTGATTGTGTCTATTGTGAAACGAGGTGGGGTCTGGCAGATGTGGCACTGTGACAGGAGCGCTCGGCAGTTTCTACGTGGTACGGGGCGTTGCCTGGCAGTGGTCACACTGTGACGGGAGCACCTGGCTGTTTCTGATTGTGTCTATTGTGAAACGAGGTGGGGTCTGGCAGATGTGGCACTGTGACAGGAGCGCTCGGCAGTTTCTACGTGGTACGGGGCGTTGCCTGGCAGTGGTCACACTGTGACGGGAGCACCTGGCTGTTTCTGATTGTGTCTATTGTGAAACGAGGTGGGGTCTGGCAGATGTGGCACTGTGACAGGAGCGCTCGGCAGTTTCTACGTGGTACGGGGCGTTGCCTGGCAGTGGTCACACTGTGACGGGAGCACCTGGCTGTTTCTGATTGTGTCTATTGTGAAACGAGGTGGGGTCTGGCAGAATGTGGCACTGTGACAGGAGCGCTCGGCAGTTTCTACGTGGTACGGGGCGTTGCCTGGCAGTGGTCACACTGTGACGGGAACACCTGGCTGTTTCTAAGTGTGTCTATTGGAAAACGAGGTGGGGTCCGGCAGAATGCGGCACTGTGACGGGAGCACCTGGCTGTTTGAGATAGACGTAAATAATATGTTTGTGGAGATTTAAGGAGTAGCAAACCTCTTTTTCTTGCTTTCTCTCTCTTTCTCCCTATCTACTGCATTGCTGGAATGGGCTATGCCGAGGTTCGAGCAGGGCACATTTCACAAGCAGACTCTCTCTCTTTCTTGCTCTCTCTCCCTTTCTCTATTGCATTGTCGGGATGGGGCCATGCCGAGGTTCGAGCATGGCGCATTTTAGACAAGCTCTCTCTCTCTCCCTTTCTCTCGCTCTCTCTCTCTCTCTCTCTCGCTATCTCTTAGCATTGTTGGGTTAATAATGTGTATCTCTCCCTTTCTTGCTCTCTCTCCCTTTCTCTCTATTGCATTGCCGGGATGGGGCCATGCCGAGGTTCGAGCATGGCGCATTTTAGACAAGCTCTCTCTCTCTCCCTTTCTCTCGCTCTCTCTCTCTCTCTCTCTCGCTATCTCTTAGCATTGTTGGGTTAATAATGTGTATCTCTCCCTTTCTTGCTCTCTCTCCCTTTCTCTCTATTGCATTGTCGGGATGGGGCCATGCCGAGGTTCGAGCATGGCGCATTTTAGACAAGCTCTCTCTCTCTCCCTTTCTCTCGCTCTCTCTCTCTCTCTCTCTCGCTATCTCTTAGCATTGTTGGGTTAATAATGTGTATCTCTCCCCTCGCACCTTTCCCCTCCCCTCTCCTCTCCTCTCACCCCTCCCCTCTCACACACTCTCCCTTCACACACCTCCCCTCCCTTCCCTTCCCCTCTCCTCTCCTCTCCTCCCCTCTCCTCTCCTCCCCTCTCCACTCCTCTCCTCTCCTTTCTCCTCTCCTCTCCCTTCACACATCTCCCCTCAACTCCCTACCCCTCCAACCCCTACCCTCTCACACACTCTCTCACTCTCGCCCTCTCTCTCTCGCTCTCCCCACCTCCCCTCTCCTCTCCTCCCCCCTCCTCTCCTCTCTCCCCTCCCCTCCCCCCCTCACACACTCTCTCCCTTCACACACCTCCCCTCAACTCCCAACCCCTCCCCTCCAACCCCTCCCCTCTCACACACCCTCTCGTCTCTCCCTTCACACACCTCACCTCCCCACCACTCCCCTCTCACACACTCTCTCCCTTCACACACCTCCCCACCCCTCTCCTCCCCTCCCCTCTCTTGCACTACACACACTCTCTCTCTCTCTCTCTCTAATACTGATGTGTATGTGTGGATCTTTGAGACTCTACCCACAGCTACGACCAGCAACAGGTAAGCGCTATTACAATTATTTTGGTGGTTGGCATTGACTGGTGACAGTGGGTTGCAGCTGTTACTAGCCTGGATCCGGCTGGTGGCAGTTGGGGGGTTGGTGAGCTCCGACTGGTGGTGGATTATATTATTGCAGTTGTGTTTTGTCTGTGGCTCCGACTGGTGGTGGATTATATTATTGCAGTTCTATTTTGTCTGGCTCCGACTAGTGGTACATGGCATTACTACAGCTGTTATTGTTTGATTCCAACCAGTGGTGGAACAACAAGTATTTATGGTCAGACGTGACCTTGCTATCTGTGTGTGTCTGTTATGTTTGCCTTATGTTGCCTATATGTATCTGTCATGTTTGTTTTATGTCTGTTTCAAACAAGAAAAAGTTATGTTTATGTGTCTTTAAGGAGAGGACAAATGAAGTGGCGTCCATCGCACGTTGAATTAAGGCCAGGTTATAAAATATTAGACTGGTGGCAGACCAAATACACGGTCAACCCAGATACTGGGTTTAAAGAAGGCAGCGGTAAAAAAGACCCCACAACCAACAGAAGAGTGGCATTAACTGAGGAAGAATACAAACTTGTGTTTGCAGGATCGCTGCAGTGCATAAACAAGGAGGAAATAAAAGAACAGTATCCAACACAAGCAGAATATTTCGAGAAGCTGGCATCACAAATTATAGTCAAACCTTCACACTTGCAGCCAATCGTGGAGAAGCTCCACAAGAGCGCACACTCGAAAACTTTTGACGCCTTCTTTGAACCACCAACGTTGGAAGAATATCTGCGAGGGACAACAACGAGTGAAGTCGAGGCTCGCCCGGATAAGTGGATAACCAGAATCTGTGTGACATACAAGGCCGTCTGGCATATGAAGCACTGGCCAGGCAGAAAAGAATCACCTGAAGACAAGTCACGTCCACGGAAACGTGCAAAGCACGAGGAGATAAAGGAAGCTTGGGAGGAACTACCAGGGAGGCGGACTGACGATCAGACAGCATTGCTGGAGAGGCTGAGGCCAATTGAAGGCAACAGGAAGACAATCAATTGGGTCAGAGCTGAGTTCATCATTGAACCAGAGGACATAATTGACTTGACTGTATCCAACTAGACCGACTCGACTATCCAGCAACATCACTGACTTGACTGTATCCAGAATTTACCCTGACACAAGCCTGATCTGACTGACACCAGACTTAGAAACACCAGGAGAAGAGAAGGATGGCGTCCAGACCAACCACCTTGAAGGCAGTAAAGGATGTGATGTGGAGAAGGCTGGAAGCCACCAATTCCAAGAAAGAGATAGAGGAGAAACGCAAGACATTTGAGCATCTATACCTGGATTGGGGAAGGAGGGGACTGATTCTGGGAAATGTAATGGAAGTAACATTGGATGACAGGAAGAAAATAACCGAATTTGAGAGACAAGAGATGATTTCCAAGAAAAATGAATGGGAAAAGGCAGGCAGCCACAAGATAGGAGGAAGCAAGCGAGCCTATGAACAAGCTAAGCTGAAACATGCAAGGGCAACAGAATTAATAATGATGTTGACCATCCCAGAAAATCAACCAATAACAACCCACCTGCCGCCAAAAATAAGTGAAAAAAGATTGTACCCAGACATCACAGAGGCAATAACTCCAACAGCTCCAGACGCCAAGGAGACCCCAAAAGCCCCTACAGCTCCCCCACCTTATTCATCCAACAATCCATTTACCCAAGCCCCAGTGTTCGAGGTCAAGTCGGGAAAACTTGAATTAGAAGTCAACGGGAGACGCACGGACATCCCAGATGATCTTACAGTGGAAGAACTGACAGAAATGGCATCAATACTGGGAGAAAGGATCATCAAAACACAGGCAACGATGATGGAGCAAGAAAGGAGGGAAGAAAACGAATCAAGAGAACGTCCAGCCCCAGCCTCTTTAAACAGCCAAACGAGACCTCGCAACTACAGCCAGCCCGACATTCCCCAAAGAACGGGGTATGAACCTGACCTAAACAGTAGCCTGTGCCAGTCCAGCATTCCCAGAAGAACTGGCTACGCAAGCCATGAACTTGACCAGGACAGCCTGATTGAAGGGGAGCGTGAAGAAATCCCAGACGAACAACGAAGGGTGCTGGAAGAAAAACTGGAAAGAATTGAAGAAGAGGAGAGATACAAGCGGAACCAGAGGAAAAGCCGCCACGAAAAGACAGATTCTGTAATAATAACAGGAAAAGAAATGGAAGTAGATCAAAGAGGAATGTCCGCCAGAACCAGGTCACACCAGGCCCACAAAGGAGGGTGGAGCGACAACAGCCAGTTCCAATGCCCACTGCTGTTGGATGCAGGCGGGGCAGCCCGGTACGAACCATGGAGCCATAGAGACATGAACGAGTTAGTCACTGTACTTCCTCCACTGTCGGCCGGAGGAGCCCAATGGATAAGGGCTTTCGAGAAGCTGACGGCACAAGACCGCCTGGCAATGGGAGACATCCGAGCCATCATCTTACGACTGGATGGGAAAGTGAAGGTTCGAACTATCGACCAGAAGGCTAAATGCGAGGGGGATGACGACAGAGAACCGTTCAACAATGCCAGAGGAAGATATTGGGATGCCATAAGAGACATCTACCCACAAGAGCAGAGCTTGGCAGCCCTGGAAAGCTTGGAAATGGAGCCTGGAGAGAAGATGCACGCATTTCTCAGAAGAGCTGAGGATGTGTGGTTGGAAGGAACTGGAGAACGCCACGATGTCACTAAAGGCCAATTATTGTTTTGGAAGTCTGCAGTAGTAAGAGCACTCCCGAAAGCCGTCCGAGACGAACTCGAGGACGTGGTGGGTCTGACCTACAAACCTGTGGCTGAATGGACAAACTACCTTATACATTACCAAAAGAAGCATGATAAAGCTGAAAAAGAACTATGTCTGAAAGACAGTGACATGAACAGACAGCTCCTGAGGGGTCGGGTCGCAGATAGACACGACATGGCCAATGAGAAGAAGAAAGCTACCAAGACACAAATGATAGTGGAAGAACCTCTGTTTGAGCAAATGGCAGTGGAAGTGCGACCAAAACCCCCACAACCTCAATACCCTCTTCCCCAACCACAACACCCTCCCCCACAACCTCAATACCCTCTTCCCCAACCACAACACCCTCTTCCACAACCTCAATACCCTCTTCCTCAACCACAATACCCCCTTCCCCAAATACCCCCACAACCTCAATACCCTCTTCCTCAACCACAATACCCCCTTCCCCAAATACCCCCTCAACCACAATACCCTCGTCCCCAACAACCCCAACCCCAATACCCCCAACCCCAATATCAGTATCCATCGGCGTTTCCACAAAATGCCCCTCAATATGCCTACCCTACAGGCGGCGGACGAGGAGGCCAGCGAGGAGCGTGCTACACATGTGGAGAGACGACACACTTCGCCAGGGAATGCCCTCAAGGCCAGAACAAACGAGGAAGAGGTGGCTACAACAAGAGAGGAGGAGGTAGAGGCCAAATAACTCTGAACCTACAGGTACCACAGCCGCAACAAACTCAGCAACCAGCGGGTCTGCCTCTGCTTCAGCCACCGAATGCGACACAGATGCCGGTCGCGACATGGACCCTGGACCAGTGGGATGGCGACCAATGAGGAGGCCCAGAGGATCCGACTGCAGGTGACATCCAAGCCAGTAAAGTACCAATGGTCACCTGCATGATTGATGGAGAAAAAGTGGAGTTGATGGTGGACACAGGTGCGGCAGTGTCATGCCTGAACAATCTAAAAGGGACAACCCCACTCTCTTCTAAAACCATCAGAACAGTTGGATACTCGGGACAAAGCGAAGAACAGCGGTACACCCAGCCACTAATCACCACAGTCGGCTCACAAACACTGACACATTCATTTCTGCATGCCCCCAAATGCCCCATGAACCTGATGGGGAGAGACCTGCTGCTGAAAATAGGAGTTACCATCACCTGCTCCACAAAAGGATTGGCGTTGTATATGCCAGGAGTAGAAACATCAAAAACAATCAGTGATGGCCAGAGGATACTGTTCATGGGCACTAACACAAAGACACCAGTAGGAATGACAGAAATGACGCAAATATACTGGACAAGACTGTCTCCGCCAGGAGAAACGAAAGGAGCGCTCAAAACCTATATGGACTGGAAGGCATGGATCAATGAACTACATCCATACGGACCGCCCCCGGACCCCCCACATTGCACATACAACTATCTACGGGCACCAGACGAAGTATATCAGGAGGCGTGGCAGACACACAAAGAGGGAAAAACAGAGACAATCAGATCAAGAGACATATATGTGGGAAAAGAAGGAGTCGCAGCATATTGTGAACTAACACCTGACCAGATGGCATGGTACACACTGACCACTGAATCTGTGCCCCACATCACCCTATCAGTTGCAGCAGGAGGAGAAGCAAGGTGTCTCGGTCCAATGGTGAAAAAAGCACTGACGATGACATGGCTGCCCACAACAGCACCAAAATTGCATGTGAACGCCGCAGGAGACATGTGGAGAATTTCTGACACACAAGACAACGAAGGAGATATGGAAGAAGTGGAGCTGGAAAGGGACCATGGACGGGAACACACAAATCACCCAAACACGGACCACTATCTAAAAGATGTCCCAGACAAGTTGTGGACAACAGGACCATATGATGTAGGGAGGGTGACCAGCGAGATTGGGATGACACTGAAGAATCCATCTGACACACCAATCTGGCGTCCCCAATATAAACTCAAAGAAGAACAGATAGAAGGGATTGGCGAGACCATTGCCGGGTTGCTAGCAGCTGGAGTGATACGGCCGTCAAACTCTCAATGGAACACACCAATACTGCCAGTACCAAAAGCAGGAGGAAAAGGATGGAGAATGGTGCATGATCTCCGCCCAATCAACGATGTAACAAACACGCGACTGTTGGTCGTACCAGATCCCTATGTCTCGCTCATGAATTTGTCGCCAGAACAAACCCACTTCTCAGTCATAGATCTGGCGAACGCTTTCTTCTGCATCCCGCTGCGTCAAGAAGTACAGGACTGGTTTGCATTCACATACAATGGACGGCGATACACCTACAACCGCATGCCACAAGGATACAAGGACTCCCCGGGAATCTTTAACTTAGTGCTGCGCGATGACCTGTCAGACATTACCCTGCCACAAGGGACAGTAATTATCCAATATGTGGATGATTTATTACTAGCAGCGACCTCGGCTGAGCAGTGCCTCGAAGCAACCCGAACATTGCTGACAGTGCTGGCGGAAAAAGGATATAAGGTGAAGAAAGAAAAAACTCAGATTGCCAGACGAACAGTCACGTATTTGGGCAGATTGATCTCAGCCAACAGCATGACACTAACAGGCTCACAAAAGGAGTCCATTTTGAACCATGGGAAACCAACAATTGTCAAACACATGCTGGCATTTCTGGGATTGACCGGATACAGCCGAAACCACATCCCTGACTACGTGTCGCTAACCCAACCACTAAGGGACATACTCAACACCGCCGGAATCAGGGAACACCAACAAGTACTCGTCTGGACACCAGAGGCCGAGCAAGCATTTATCCGCACCAAACAAGCACTGGGACAGGCCGAACACCTCTGTCCCCCGGACTACACAAAACCATTTCATCTGGATGTCTCTGAAACAGGTGGTACTGTTACGGCAGTTCTGTTTCAGAGAAAGGAGGGAGAAAGAAGAGTACTTATGTATCACAGTTCAAAACTTAGTAATGTAGAAATGGGACAAACAGGGTGCGGCAGACACCTGACGGCTTTAGCCAAGGCCATCGAAAAGACAGCACACATTGTCATGTGCCACCCGCTAAAAGTCAACACAACACATGGGGTGGTGTCATTTCTTACCTCAAGGGCTTTCACCATCTCTGCAGTACGAAAAGCAAAAATATGTGGGACATTGACAAAACCACACATTTTCTATGAGACTGGAAACATCAACATGGCCCCTGAGTTGGATCCTGCTGAACTCATACCACACAACTGTGAATATGTATCTCAGAAGGATCTGAAGATAAGACCCGATCTTACCACCACACCACTAAAAGACCCGGACAGCACACTGTTTAGCGACGGATGTTGCTACAAGGGAAACACTGGAAATGTGGCCTCCTATGCAGTTGTTCAGCAGGAAGGAACTGGCAAATGGAACAATCACACTACCTGGGAAGCAGAAATCATTCCACAACCAGCATCGGCACAGTTAGCAGAAATCCACGGGCTCACAAGGGCTTTGGAATTAAGCCAAGGGAAAGCCGTAAACATCTACACCGACTCAGCCTATGCACATGGAGCAGTGCATGTAGACGGGCCACAGTGGAAAAGGAGAGGATTTCTTACGACCAATGGAACCGCCGTCAGACACTCCACGACTCTTAAGAGACTGCTCGAGGCAGTACTGCTGCCCACTAGGGTAGCCATAATGAAATGTCCAGGACACCAAAAAAGCAATAATCATGTTGCCCAAGGAAATGATGCGGCCGACAGAGCAGCCAAAATGGCAGGAGGATACACCAAGCAATTGATGTGTCTGGCCGAGCCAATCAGACCAGCCCTGACCACACAAGACCTAGTGGAGATACAAAAGGAAGCAGGAGTGTACGAACAGAGCCAGTGGATACACAAAGGAGCTACAGAAAAAGATGGACTGTGGAGAGCACACGACGGACGATTAGTAGCACCGGCAAAATTAGTGACAATACTGACAGCGCAAGCGCATGGACCAGCCCATGAAAGCAGAAGACGAACCACAAAAACCATAGAGACAGACTGGTGGCATCCGTACATGAAGGAGTTGGTCGAGAACTATGTACGCGAATGCGACACATGCCTGGCATTTAATGACAAGAAAACCTTCACCTGCCCAATGGGGAGATTCCCGGTTCCGGAGGCCCCGTTTAAAGAAATATGCATAGACTACACGGACATGGGGGCAGAAAACATAGTACGAGGTTTCAGATACATGCTGGTGATGGTGGACAGATTCACAAAGTGGGTGGAGGCAATACCCACAAGACGAGAAGACGCGAATTCCGTGATCAAATGGTTAAAAAACGAACTCATACCCAGATATGGGGTCCCAGCAAGAATCCGATCAGACAACGGCAGCCATTTCACAAGCCAACACCTGGCAAAAGTGGAGCAACAGTTGGGAATAACACACAGCTTTGGGGCAGTATACCATCCGGCATCACAAGGAATAGTAGAAAGGGTGAACGGAACATTGAAACGGAAGACTGCTAAGATCTGCTATGGCACCAAGATGTCATGGGTGGATGCCCTACCACTAGCCCTAATGTCAATGAGAAGTTCCCAATCCGAAAAGACACACTTGTCCCCACATGAATTGCTGACTGGGAGACCCATGCCAGGACCGCCTAGGGATGGGGGCAGGGGCCCAATTCTAGACTTAGGAAGATAGAGGCTTCTGAGTATATGAAAGCACTGACGGACCTCACCAACGTTTTGTCCACACAGGTGCGGCAGGCCGAGCAGGAAGCAGACGAGCATCAGGACACAGCAGTAGGGCCTGGAGACTGGGTGAGAGTTAAAGTACACAAACGAAAGTGGACTGAACCTCGGTGGACAGGTCCGTGGCAGGTAACAGAACGTGCCTCCCACGCTTTGAAAGTCAGAGGAAAAAACGGAGATCATTGGCATCACCTCACACACTGTGCATCGGCGGAGGCCCCCTCCCGCACTCTGGGGGAAGTTAGAAAGGATCTGTGTTGCCTTGAAGACAAACCCACCGACAAACCTGAAGTTTAAGGAAGAGGACAGAACGAGACAGAGCTGCAGTCCAGATCGAAAAAGTGGACGTACTCATCATATGCTTAATAATCATACGACACTTCTTCTAGCCCAACCGGTTTCCTCACTTCACACATTCCGCGGCAACACATCAATATGTCTAGATTGTGCTTTTGGGGACTGCTCGTCTGCACCATGGGTTGTCTCAAAACAACCACTGAGTGCCTAAGCAGCCTGAAATACACCCTGGGCCAAACAGCGACACTGAAGGTAGACCTCTGCGAAATGTTACCATGCAATTGGGGCAGTCAAGAGTACTACAGTTCAGTAAACATCTACATGGGAATAACCACACACTGTAGCTCATGGGGAGATATCGGATGGAACACTGGACCACATGACTGGGGATACAAGCCTGCCACTGCGCTAAAAAGGGTCAGTAATGGAAACATAAACCAACTGGAGAGACTGTCTATAAGCAGAGGGAAGGCTCCCAAGGACTGCAAACCTAAATCATCATGCAACCCACTGCTTGTCACCCTAAAAGATCCCTACGAAGGAGATAGGGGAAGCTACTGTCTAGGAATGGAGGAAAAGGGAAAAGACACAATCAGAACTTTTGAGATCATAATATCAAAGAACACATTTCCAGACAGCACCAAAGCCCAGAACTCAGGACAGACCACACTCAAGGACACCATTGTAGCTGAAACAGGATACGCCGACAGAAATGAGTGGGTAGACTGGATGATGTACACTGCGGAACAGCATAGAGTTAAAAACTGTGTGGCTTGCGGGACCGCAAGGCCACTACTAGGAACGGTACCTTTTCCTATCACCCCGAGGGATGATGAAAAAACGTTCAAATGCCTGTTGAAACTTTTCAGCCAGCTACACCCAGAAGGTTGCACCACTATCAAACTGCTGTTTCCCTCAGTACCCATGGCAAGGCCGCCCCATTTCACCCCATATGATGGAAGATACACCTGCATTCGAAAATTGTCAGGGCACGTTGATGTCGGCCGCCTAACACAGTGCAACCAAACTTACGCACCAAGTGGACACACACTCGACGTTCTGAATGAAATGCATTATCCTAGAGCGGATGTGTGGTGGCTCTGTGGGACGACATTGTATCCAATATTGCCTCATGACTGGACAGGAGTGTGTGCGCCAATTCAGCTTGTAATGCCATTCTATGCCATTCCACGGACGGCCGATGAGATCGAGAGGCTGGCAGACAGAGGTATTGGCCACATCAAGAGACAGACAAGGGCAGTTAAAGGATCATTTGACTCTGGTATCTGGATGGATGCTATAGGCGTACCAAGAGGAGTTCCAGACGAATACAAGGCAAGAAATCCGATTCTGGCAGGTTTTGAGTCACTGTTCATCTTCCCATCGATAAACAAAAACATGGAGTGGATAAATTACATATACTACAATCAGCAACGATTTGTGAACTTTACTAGAGTCGCTATAGGGGGACTAGCCGAGCAGCTAGACCGAACCAGCACCATGACACTGCAGAATCGTATGGCATTGGATATGTTGTTGGCCGAGAAGGGCGGAGTGTGCAGGATTTTTGGAACCCTGTGCTGCACATTTGTCCCTAACAACACTGCACCAGATGGCTCCGTATCCAGGGCATTGAAGGGACTGACGTCTCTGAGTAAGGAACTGGCCGAGAACAGTGGAGTGGACAACTACTTCACATCAATGTTGCAGTCCTGGTTCGGTAAATGGACATCTACTATTGTCTCAGTGGTGGGGGCAGTGACAGCGACGGTAGTCATTCTGATCATGTGCAGCTGCTGTTTCATACCCTGCGCTAAGAACCTGATTGGAAGACTGACAAATACTTTAACAGGGCAGCAGGCACAGTGTTATCTGGAGGAAATGGTGGAATTTGAAGTTCACTCAGAGATCGAGCGTTTCTGTGAGGCTACAAGTGGACAGGACTGGAGCGACGGCTGTCGCTAGGGCCATGTTCTCTTTCCTCACGGCATTATCTTTTGAACCCCTTTACTTTCACTAATCACGTCCTTATTTACACTGGGACATATCTTAATCAGTAATGTCCAGTTTGATTGTTATTCAATGTTCTCAAATTTATTTTATTACAATTCTAAAAGCTTGGCTAAAGTTGTATGTATGTGGTGAAGGGGACCTGTGAGTATGTTCAGGTCTGCCGTGGGTACATGGATGTCGAATGTCCACTCTGCGGAGTGACGGTGGGTTTTCCCCTATAACATCATTAGGGTTTTCCCACTGTGTCCAGTGTGTCCACACCACTTGGCCATAACGCTGCATAGTCTCATTATTATCGTTCTAAGCATTGTGTTCCTTAACGGGATATTTTAAATTTTGTGTTAGTTGTCACACCCTTTAAAGGGTGTGAAAGGAGGGATTCCATGAAAACTTTAAAATATCCTGTCCGAATTAACAGTTTCTTTCTACATGTATTGACTCTTTTAATGTTCTGTTTAACAGATTGACTGATCGTAAGGCGTCACACCCTTTAGAGGGTGTGAAAGGAGGGTGAGTTCTAGAAAAAAAAAAAAAAAGTCATATATATCTTCCTGTAATCTGACTGACTGTTTCTTATTGCTCATCTGAACTAACCTCCATTGTTTGCTCACACAGGTTCATAATATTTTAAATTTGTGTAGTCACACCCTTTAAAGGGTGTGAAAGGAGGGATCCATGAAAACTTTAAAAATATTAAATTTTGACTGTTTTGATGACCATATGCGCATGTTTAACCTAGTTATCGACTGATTTTGCATTTTAACATCTAGTTTGACTGTATTTTGGTTCATTGCTTAAGTGTTTTACGCATGTTTAACCTAGTTAACAACTGATTTGCCTTTACTGCCAGACTGGTATATTTTGAATTTGTGTTGTCACACCCTTTAGAGGGTGTGAAAGGAGGGATCCATGAAACTTTAAAATATCCAGTTTTAATGTTGACACCACATAGTGGTGTCAAAGGAGGGATTGTGAGGAAATGATAGCATTATACTGCTGATCAATGCTGCTATACCAATCAATATCTAATATGAATATGTAAACACACATGTTTTGTAATGCTAATAACTAAGATACAAATATTGAATGTGATCAATTGATTTAATAAAGTAACAGATAAGAAACATTGAAATGTAACTTTGGTGTGTGGACAAGAATGCAGATGTCAGGCAAACTGACTTGGGAGGCGAGTTTGTGACGCTCAGGGACTGGTGTGAGCACAATGAGCTAGTCAGCTCATGGGAGTAAAAGTGTCAACTTGGGAGATAAGGTGATGCTGGGAACATAACTCTTCTCTGCTTCAGGACGAGTCAGACCGGACAGTTCTTACTATGGATAATATGCCCCCTTCCCCTGGAGACCCTGCCCCCCCCCCCCCCCCTTCTCACTGGATGCCCCCTTCCCCTGGAGACTCTGCCCCCCCCCCCCCCCCCTTCTCACTGGATGCCCCCTTCTCCTTGGAGCCCATCTGCCCCTTTACATCATCTGACCTAGGAGTGGTCTTACCCTCTCCCCTTCCCCTTGAAGACCCCACCCCGTATATCATCAGGACCTCGAGATGACCTGCTCTCAACTCTGGAGAACTCAAACCCCCCCCCCCCCCCTTGGATTGCATCAGACCTGTGGGTCTCGTCCACCCCCCTCCCTGAACAACACCAGACCTGTGGGTCTTCTCTGCCCCCTCCCTCTCCTAACATCACCAGGTCCGTGGACTGCCCACCTTGCGCCAGCATGAACGCCCTGGACATTTAATTGGTTAACAATAGCCACCCCAAGGTCTCCTGACCAATGGCCACTCACCAGACCTCCCTCTCTGGGGAGTACAAGATCTGTCTCCCAAGGGCGGGGAGACAGAACTTGGGAGGGGCAGAACTTTCTCGGATATTCTGTCACGACCACTTTCTCAACGAAGGCCTTCGTTCGTTCTAATCTTATACTCTGTTTTGGTGGGATGACTGCTGTTGCATCATCGACTGATTCATTGTACTAGACTACGGACATCTTGGTGTATTGTTTTCATTGTGTATCTTGTGATTGCATCATTACTAATTAAACTACAAATAACTTGGTCCGATGCTTAACCGTGTATCATTCTTCCTCTCAACACCCAGTTTACACTATCCTTAACAGTAGCGTCTCAAAATAAACGTGCGCCATTTTGACACTTTGCTGGGCCTGTTTTGGCCCCCCTCTACCCGGTGTCTGCAGGCTAACCCAGGGCTAGATTGATGCCTGTTCTCATCCATGAATAAATGAGCAGGTGGAGATAGCAAGAGAGAGATAGCGAGAGAGAGAGAGCGAGAGAGAGGGCGAGAGAGAGAGTGAAAGAGAGAGAAATGTAAAGAGAAAAAGGGGGAGATGTAGAGAGAAAGAGAGACAGGGATGGAGAAAACAACACAGAGAGAGAGAGTGGGGAAATAGAGCTAACGAGAAAGAGACTAAGAGAAAGAGTGAGACAGAGAGAGGAGAAAGGGAGAGGAGAAAGAGTCCAGTAGAGTGGAGGAAGGAGACAAAAAGAGAGATGAAAGCTAAAACAAAAGAGCTTCCCAGCCCTGCCCTGCACTGGCCTGTCTTCACAGAAGCAGCAGAACACACGTCAAATCGTCCGCTAACGTAGCCGACTCTGACCGACTGGTACGAGTCTCCCTCACGACACCCATCGCCAATGCCTTGAGGTGGCCTGGCACACAACCACTCCTTCTGAATGCTGCTCTAAATGCCATCTCTCAAAGGGTCTGATCCTCTCACACACACACACACACACACACACACACACACACACACACTCTCATAGCAGGGGAGTAGTCAAGGAAGCAGAGGAAGGATTAGCCTTTCATGCTGGCATGCCTTTCATGCTGGCAGCTGTCCTGTCTTGGCTCTGAAACCAGCAGGGGAGGGGACACGGGAGTTACCCTTAACAGGATGTGTCACTTCAAAAGACAGCGGTGACATCAGGTCATTCACGCCCACCAGAAACACAATTACAGTTTGGACCCAGTGTTCTGGCGTGTCTGGCTGTGTTTGATCAAAGTTCAGCGCACTTGTCAAAATGTAACCCCAAAAGACAGATTCTGTTACCTTTGATTCATTTAAAGTCGTAAAACCCTCAAGTCTCAAGAACTGGTTGAAACAACTGCCCTTAAGTTGGACACTTATTTGTAACAGGAGACTGGAATAGTTCAAGTATTTGTTTGTGGACATTTCAAATGGTGGCTTGTGGTTTGTGTAGGACAAGGTGTATCTAACTCAAAACCACAAAATATTTATGGACCAAACCTGTACGCCATAACATTTACTCAACGTCCAAACACGAATCTGCCAAGCCATAACTGCATGATCCATGTGCAGTTTCAGCACTTGAGAAAATACACTATTCCATTCAGGATACTGCTGGGAGTTTTCCTGCTAAGTTTAGTTTCCAGCTTTACCACAGCCTGTTCCATGTGTGGCTGCAACGACTGTACGTGTGCGAAGTCCCTCTTGTAAATTAATGATACTCTTAAGAGGATCAAAGACTAGTAGCATGGATGTGCCCAGCATGAAGTAGCATAAAACTCAAATTCTGTATATGAAGACTTCAAAGCCACCGTCAGATAACAAATGTGAGGCCTTTGAGTCAATGTGACGTTCTGTACAAGATTCCCACAGCAGGGGTCTGGATATGGCTTGAGTCAGGGTTTGATCTTTACAACACCAGCATGGTGAAACTACGATCAAGGCTTTTATAAAGATGTTGAGAGAAGAAAGGAAGATGACTTCTTCGCTTTTTTCTGTTCCGTTTCCTCTCCGGGCGGGAATCCGTCCACAGCAGGTAGGCTACGTATGGACACAGCAGGCTACCTGCAAGGTTCAAATTACGGGGGGCTTGGGGGGGTTTGACCCCCCCTAATAAAGACTTGGACCCCCCCAAAAGAGGTCAAAACAACATATATCGTTCTTACCTGTAATCATAAATATTACTTTATGCTCTGGAGAAGTTGACCCCCCCGAATCATTATAATTGTATAATTCACACTCGGGCTACCTAAGACAAAAACCTTCATCCATGACATGTCTGTGCCAAGGCAGGAACATGTATGATGGTTCATGCTGAAGCCGTCAGAAAATGACTTCATTGACGCATCACAAACCACACAGAGTATACCGTCTATTTCAAACTATTAAGTCAAATGATCTCTTTTCTTAAGGGATTAACACTCCATGTTTGACATCAGTTTGTTCTGAATCTTTCCCAGACGTGATGAGTTGAGTCTGACAGCGTGCTTCTTGCCCCAACGACCAATACACGGGTAAAAATAAGTTAAATAGTGTGTCGTTCCATGTGTTTATTAGCTTGAGTTGGTGTAAGGGTGAGAGATAAGGGTATGAAATAGTGTGTTAATGTTCATGTAAACACTCACTGAACCATCATAGACGGAGGCTTGAAGGACTATCCTCCTCCATCACTGAATCGAAGCCAATCGACCCTCCAACCAACAAGATCTTTAGATTAGATTAGATTCAACTTTATTGTCATTACACAAGTACAGGTACAAGGCAACGAAATGCAGTTTAGGTCTAACCAGAAGTGCAATAGCAGCAAGTGCAAGATTTACACTTCGCTCGAGTCAGCCTACACAGTAAATAACCCCCTTGGTGCACGAGCAAAGACACGAATCACGCGAAGCTTCCAGACTCAATACTGCTATAGACCAAGAGATGATTTAGGGATAATTGGAGTTTAAAGATACCAAAACGCCCAGAGCATGTTTAGTTTTAGGCAAAATGAAGATTAATTAGTAACAGTTGATAAACATTTTTTTTTTATGGATGGATTAACCGCTGCTGGTTATCAGGAGTTTACTTTCAATACATTTTATTTTTTTTAACTCGAGGTAATGCCGTCATAGTACCGTCATAAACATATCATGCCCTTTTCAGATGTGTTCAAGGCAAGCCTCTGTCAGACTTCGTATGACATTTGTTGACATAATCCTTTAATGTGAGTGTAGAAGACACGTCGCTTGTGATTTACGACACAAGCTTGACGCAAATCACGCATTCTTCTCATACTTAGGTGATGGATTTCTTTGAAAATATCTCTGGCCTTGGAATAAAATGACCGAGCAGAATTCTAAGTATATCAGACAAAACATTCATAACGTAAGAAGGACAAGCAGAGCAGAAATAAACACAAGCAAGACTTCTCTGTTCTCTGGATTTATTCTAAGTTTCGTGTCCCCCCCGAGAGGACCATAAATATTTTACAGAAAGAGAACAGCATTCTCGTTATTTACAAGATATTATAAATGTCTTACAACTCACATTAAGTGTATTTTTTTGGATTCTGAGTGCAGGGGGAGTAACAGGGAGAGAGAGAGATGTAGGAAGCGAGAACAGACATGACTACAATCGTTTACAGTAGAGGACAGTCCTCTCCCAGAGGAAGGAGAGTGGTTTGACTGACCAGGTGTGAAGTCCTGTTTTTGCTGTTGTGATCTGGTGGCAGACCACAGAATATCAGGTAGCTATGGAGGAGAGAGGGGCTAAGAGGAGGGCGTGCTGAAAGCTGGCAGCAGTGGGGAAAGTTGACATGATCTGAGATAGACAGCTCAGTGGGAACACACACACACAAAACCGTCAACATCAGGTCAGTGATGCAACAAAAGCTCTCAACACACGTTTAGACCAAGAGGCCTGCAGACGGCCCCTCTGACCCCGGCTAGGGGCTGGGGAGATGAAGACCCAGACGGAGGTGGAAGAGCCCTCCACAAAATCATCACACATTCAACCGGCTCTAAAAGCTCCAGCACTTGTCCCTTTCAGATCCCAGAAGAGATCAGAAACTCAAAACGCTGCCCGTATCCAAGCACTATAAACAACCAGCCAATGAATCACCAGCATCAGTCACTCATGGACAAGAGCTAGCTCGCTAGCGTTGATCTCCGCAGAGCCGAGCCGGCTCTTCTGAGCCCCTTCGGTCCCGGAGAAACAATTGGCGAGGGGATCAACACTACCGAGCCAGCGTGGCTTGTCGTTCTGCAGAAAGAACTCCTCCTCTGCATCCCCCTCTCTCATCCCTCATTCTCCCACCCCGCTCCTCAGCAGCCTGCAGGGGCGAGAGGAGGAGGAAGAGGAGAAGGGGGAGAAGAGGAGGATGGAGAAGGAGCTCTGTGACAGACCTAGCCTCGGCCTTCGGACCACCATCTTCCTACAGAGTCAGCAGAGGGCTCTGAGAGAGAGTTCTGGGGAAGACTGAGTCAGTCTAAAGCCAAGAAGACATTCCCAAAAATGTAACCAGGCAGAAAGAGCTTCTATCTCCCTCTTCCAGAGAAGAGCGTCTATCTCCCTCTTCCAGAGAAGAGCCAGGAGCTGGAGCTGGGGCTGGGGGGGGGGATTGTGCGTTTAGACATGGTGCTATGCAATGTGGGGGTGGGTGGAGAGACAGACGTGCCTGGGAGAAAGATAGGTAATTTAGTCTTCCAGCTGAGACCCAGAACCCATTTAGAGACTACGACTACTTAAGGTCTGAGTTCCTGCGCGCCTCTCATTTCCCTGGAAGCAACACGACAGGGTGAGTAATACTTCGAGGAGTAACGCAGTCACACAACCATGAGAACCCTCACACAAGGGTGTACCAGAGCAGGGGGAGAAGAAAAGGTAAGGATTAGGATAGGACAACTACATACACACACACTTACTGTGTGTGTGTGTGCGCATGTGTGTCATAACACACACAGGAGGAACACATGTAAATGAGCCTGAGACATGCCACCAGACCAGAGAGAGAGAGGGAGAGAGGGAGTGGAGTTTGGAGTGGCGTGGGAGGGTCCAGGGCGAGTGGCGCTCCTTGCCGATGAGGGGCGGGGCATGTCTGGGGTGGCGCTGGGGCCGTCAGGGGGCGGGGTCAGGGGGCGGGACTTAGATGGGCAGCTGGAAGGTGATGTCCACTTGAGCCTCCTTAGCCAGCGAGACGATTTCAGAAAGCTTCACAACCTGCAGGACACAAGAGAGCGCAAGAGAGATGACACACAGAGAGAGACACACAGAGAGAGACACAGAGAAGAGTGACAGGAAGAAAACCAGAAGAAAACATGTCAGAAAAACCTGACACGGTCCTGTCACGTCAGCGAGCAGACAAATCCAGTCAGTAGAGCTTGCATGGTGGGGTGCTGTAAACTGCAAACGGGCCTCTAATGGGGAACCTGATGTTTTTGAAGCATAGAGCAATAACAGCGGATGAGAGGGGAGATGAAGGGGGAAGACTAGACGCTTCTGTCCTGCTGGATGCTGGGAGATTGGACAGGCCTGCCAGATCATCAGAGCTAGTCAGCCAGTCACTGGTGGTGGGTGGGTGACTGCAGTCATTAAGCTGTCATAAGGCCCTGCTGTCACCAATTGCCTGACACTCAAACCAACCCTTTCACACTCACACACACACACACATTCCCACCAATGGCATAAAGAGTTTGACACACAAAGCTTTGCTGCTGGTGCCTGTTGTCTCAGATGTTGACACGCTGTTAACCCTGCGAGCCTGAGAGGCCGTACAGAGGGGTTTCTGAACGTTCCAACTGTTCTGTGCTCTAGTTGAAAAACGAGTTGAAAGAAAGGCGCTGGTGTTGTCATTCACTTCTTCTCAGCTAGACAGCCACTCAACAGTCAGAGAGCCATACACAAATATTGTTCAAGGTACTAGCTAGCCAGCTAGTCTAGCTAGGGGTCAAGACTTGATGATGAAAAGCTGGGATGAGGTGATCGTCAGCGCCCCACACGCACGTTTCTAACAGAAACAACACATGGACACATGCTCTGACCCCTACACAAACCTCGCCTGATATTCTCTCTCACCTTCAAACACATGCAGACAACATACCCTCTTGTACCACACACACACACACACTCATCATCCAACACAGACTAGACAGGCCTGGAGGGCCAGCTTGCATGTCTGAGTGTGTGCTTGTCTGTGTGTGTGTGCGTCTGTGTGTGTCTGTGTGCATGTGTGTGTGTGTGTGTGTGTTCTCTGCGAGGCCTCGTACCATCTTGGCAGCCTCGTCCAGATCATCGCAGGCGAGGATCTTGAGCGGGCTGGCAGCGATCAGGGCTTTGGCATCGTCCACTCTGGTCCCTGGAAACACACACACACAGCTGACGTCATTCACATGCATTTCAGTCAAGGTTGATTTTGCTATGATAGCATTACTATGTCAGGACATGGATGTCAACATGGTTGATTGTGCAAACTTAGAATGGGGCTGAATGGAGGGGAAATAGCTTAATACGGTCAGGTTTTGCCGTAGTTTGGGTCCAATGTTTGGGACTACTACCATGTCATTAGGCAGAGTCACCCGGCCGATCACACTGACAGTGTTTCCAGAAACACGGCGCTAGCAAGCCCACTACGACGCGCCTAACACGCGCTCCTATCTTGAGCCTCTCTTTTGTATTTTTTCTAAAGCTTTTTACACGCGCATTAAATGTTCAAATATTCTCCACTTTTCAGTGCAAGGCACGGAGTCTCACAGCTCGTCCATGACACAGGCTGCGCTGCCTGTGTCTGGGGACCACCGCAGGGAACTGGGAAACGGTAAGTGGGAAGGAAAGCTGGAACGTGATTCTGACGGACAGTGTGCTCTCTGGCCTTTAAACCCTCTGCCTTCTCTCTCTTCTCTCTCCCACCTCTCTACTCCTGACTCTTTTCCCTCCAAAAAAGGGCTTTGATGTTTTCATGGTGTATAATCTTGTCGTCTCCAGCTAGTGGCTGTCACACAGCGCTTCAATTAAACTCAGTTAAACTCAATCTGTGTTTGACGGTTGAAACCGCAGGCTCAGAATGACTGCTGGTCGGACAGTAGGACAAGAAGACAGGGGGACAGGAGGACAGGGGGACAGGGGGACAGGAGGACAGGGGGACAGGAGGACAGGAGGACAGGAGGACAGGGGGACAGGAGGACAGGAGGACAGGGGGACAGGAGGACAGGAGGACAGGGGGACAGGGGGACAGGAGGACAGGGGGACAGGAGGACAGGGGGACAGGGGGACAAGAGGACAGGAGGACAGGGGGACAGGAGGACAGGGGGACAGGAGGACAGGAGGACAGGGGGACAAGAGGACAGGGGGACAGGAGGACAGGAGGACAGGAGGACAGGGGGACAGGAGGACAGGGGGACAGGGGGACAGGAGGACAGGGGGACAGGAGGACAGGGGGACAGGGGGACAGGGGGACAAGAGGACAGGGGGACAAGAAGACAGGGGGACAGGAGGACAGGGGGACAGTGTTGGTTCATCTGCCTCCCCTGCCATTACTGCAAAAGTGTGTGTATTCATCGCCTGTGTGTGTGTGTATGTGCGTGCGTGTGTGTGTGCTCACCTTGTAACCGCACCACGATGGGGATCTTCAGTTCCAGGTCTGTGACAGCCATGATGATGCCCTGGGCTATGACATCACACCTCATGATGCCTCCAAAGATGTTTACCATGATGGCCATCACCTGTAACCACATCATGACCATGAACCATCACCTAAACAACTCAAAGACAGCAACTTTTGTCCGTTATCAAATCCCCAAATGGCCTCCAAAAACCCGGGCAGCCTACAGATGACAACAACCCCTCTAATACAGAGGACGTAACGTGTGAACTGGACCAGAGTCCCACTCCCTGTGGTGAACTGGACCAGAGTCCCACTCCCTGGGGTGAACCGGACCAGAGTCCCACTCCCTGGGGTGAACTGGACCAGAGTCCCACTCCCTGGGGTGAACTGGACCAGAGTTCCACTCCCTGGGGTGATGCCGGACAGCAGCCGTCTTCATTAGCACCGCCCTGCTCTCCTGCTGAGAGGCCATCCTGTCTGGCCAGGTCCCTCTACACTCCCTCTCTAGACCAGCTCACTGCCTGGACTGCCGTCACAGGGTCACATGTCATTAGGAGAGACCATCTGTGTCAGTCCCACTGTGGGACAGATGCCTTTGTTGAGCTCTCCCTTTGGGTGTTGTGTTGTCATTTGTTTCTCATTACTGATCGCTTCCGAAAATGTCATGGAGAACAAGTGTTTTTGACATCAGACTGTATTGTGCTGGATCAACACAATAGGACCTCACCACCCTGATCAACACAACAGATTCCTAAGTCCTACTGATCCAGGCAGTCACGTCATTTTACTGGCCGTATCACACAGAACAGAATAACAGCACTGTGGAGGGCGATGGCATCTGAACAAACTGAACATTCCCCTCTGCACGGCTCCAGTAGCCCCCTTAAGAATAGACATGTTATTTGACTGCATTGTGTCTAAAGTGTTTATCAGTGAATGTAGAAGTGGGAAGGCTCATTTAGTCTGAAGCAGGTATCCCACAAAGCCTGTGTATTCATGTAATGAGAAAAATACTGTGAGTTGTCGCTAGATTAGTTTGTTGGTCACTAGGGAAGGTGAAAGTTGCTAAGTCTAATCCCTAAATTGGCAACACTGGTTGTGTTGGTTTGGTGTGATATTGCTGTTGGCGTTTCCTGGAGCGGCGTGAAAACCGGCGTATGATTCCAAACATTCTAGCCCCAACTGCCAACAGCACAATGTTTGGTGTTTGCTGGTCGTTGTCAGGGTAGTTGTCAGGGTCGTTGTCAGGGTCGTTGTCGGGGGCACTCACCTTCCTGTCCGAGGTGATGAGCTTGAAGGCCTCGGTCACCTGGTGGGCCGTGGCTCCGCCCCCCACGTCCAGGAAGTTGGCGGGCGTGCCGCCATGTAGCTTGATGATGTCCATGGTGGCCATGGCCAGACCTGCCCCGTTCACTACACACACACAGGCACACACACACAGGGACAGGGACACACACACAGGGACACACACACAGGCACACACAGGGACACACAGGCACACACACACAGGGACAGGGACACACACACAGGGACACACACACAGGGACACACACACACAGGCACACACACACACAGGCACACACACACAGGGACAGGGACACACACACAGGGACACACACACAGGCACACACACACAGGGACAGGGACACACACAGGGACACACACAGGCCAAAACATTATTGTGAATAGGGCAAAACTTTCCAAATATATATGTAAAACAGTATGTACATACATAGATCTGTGTGTGTGTGCACACGTGTGTAAGATGGTCCGTACATGGCAGGTGTGTGTGTGTGTGCTCCTCACCCAGACAGCCGATGGTTCCGTCCAGACCAATGTAGTTGAGGTCAGCCTTGGCTGCCTGCTGGTCACGGGGGTCCTCCTGGGACCAGTCCCGCATGTCGAACACCTTCTTCTGCCGGTACGCTGCGTTCGAGTCAAAGTTGATCTTGGCATCCATGCACATCACTGTGGAAAAAAACAAGTTGCCATGGGGATGACGGAAACAACGAGCCACAGATCACAGCGATAGGTTGAATGAGGTGGTCATGTGATGAATGACTCAAGTTCTCTTCTGACGACACACAGCATGTCTGCCAGCGGTTTATGAAGCAGTGTTCTTCAACCCTGTGGTGTTCTGTTCTGTGGTGTTGTTCTGTGGTGTTCTGTGGTCCATACAGAAGGTTGACGTGGAGATCAAACAGACCACAGATACCTTCAGCTGTGTGTGATCAGCATTGGCCAGAAATACTCAACACTCCATTCAGTCACAGGATTGGACCGTTGTGCTAAAACAACAAAACATTTAATAGCCACTTACTGTACAAGCACGTCTATATCAGGGCCTCTTGTGACCCATTTGAACCACTTTAACCGGCCATATATAACAAAGAAGATGTATGCACAAGACCACTACGAGTGTCGCACTAATGATCAACTAGAACAATTCTGAGATTTGCTCTGTGGGGGAGTGGAGGGGGGGACTAGGTGTGTATTAGTAAGGGGGCGGGGGGGACGGCGAGGGTGAGTCATCGATGGCTAGGACCACAGGCTGGGACGCTGCACAGAAGCAGATAATGGACAGAAAGGATAATGACTGAGTCATGGCCTCCAACGTCACTCTGCACACTGGGCCAGAAGCTCTGGCAGAGGTTGACTACCTCCTAGGAGTGTGTGTGTGCGTGTGTGTGTGTGTGTGTGAGGGAGAGTGTGTGTGTGAGTGTATCCAGGTAACAGGGGGTGGAGGCAGGGGAGAAAGGAGAGACTGACAGCAGACTGACCTGGACATGGCCTATCCACATTACTTTATGTGAAAGTGACAACGGTCACCGTTCTAGATGTGTGTGTGTGTGACTGTGTGTGTACCAATGCCAGAGGAGTCCTCCACCATAGGGTTGATCTCCAGCATGGAAGCGTCGTACTTCATGAAGACGTTGTACAGCTTGATCATGTTTTCAGCAGCCTCGTTGATCAGGGCTGGGGGGAAACCCATCTTGGTCGCAACCTGGACACACACACACACACAAGTAATTTAAGAATTTGGTCATCAGACAAAACATTTATTGAAGTCTTAATTAAAAGGCTATTGAGTGCTTTTGTGCAGAGCTTTTCCAGACGCCTGCTGAGCAGGAACACACTGGTAGAGAGATGGAGACAGATGACTTTCATCCCTTCACTACGGTGCTTCTTTTATCTACAATCACTCAAACGTTTCTCCCAACACTGGCAACACTGTGTTTGAAAAGCAGTTTAAAGCGTATCCTTAGTTTGTGTTGCTGTTCATGTATTTACTGAAGGCAATAGAGAAGCTAAGGCAAGGAGACAGACAGGCTGACAGGGTGTCTTTGAGACCGAAGGACACTCCGTGCATGCCACCGCATGTCGAGTGAGAAGTACTGAAACACACATTGCAAAACAGGAGAGTGTGTGTGGTGTGTGTGTGTGTATATTTGGTGAGGGGGAGATATATAAAGAGCAGGATGTGATGTGATGGGAGGATGTGTATTTGGGTGTGGTTACCGTGACAGCCTGCTCCATCTTGATGCCCTCCACGATGTCGATGGGCTCCTTGACGATGGCATCAGGGTTCTCTGCTGCCACATCCTCAATGTTCACGCCCCCCTGAGAGCTGCCAATCAGCACTGGGCCCTGCGGGGGAGGGGAGGGGCTAAACATGAGCACACCTTAAAAAGATACGCACTTATACGCTTTGAGGGAGAACACTGATTCCAAGAGGAATCCCTTTGAACATAAGAAATCAATACTCTGTACCACTACGCCATCTAGTGGCCAAAGCCACCTTTGTCAAAATAGGTGCAAGACTGACCGATGTCATTGGTCAAGGACTTCCTGGTTATGACTGGAGGACAGTGACTGGTGGGCTGTGGTCACCTGACCAGTGAGAGGCTCACCTGGAAGGACCTCTCCATGGTGATGGCAAAGTAGTACTCCCTGCGTGGGTAGCGACGCTCGCAGATGAACACCTGGTTACAGATACGACCCTGCTCTCCCGTCTGCTTGGTGTACAGCTTACGACCAATCATCTGAGAGGAGATGTCCCTCGCCTCCTCTGGCCTGGAGGAGGAGGAGGGAGGAGGAATGGGGAGAAAGAGTGAGAGGGGGAGGGAGGAGGGAGGAGGAGGAATGGGGAGAAAGAGTGAGAGGGGGAGGGAGGAAGAGGAGGGAGGAGGAGGAATGGGGAGAAAGAGTGAGAGGGGGAGGGAGGAGGGAGGAGGAGGAATGGGGAGAAAGAGTGAGAGGGGGAGGGAGGAGAAATGGGGAGAAAGAGTGAGAGGGGGAGGGAGGAGGAGGAGGGATACAGGATGGGTAGAGTGAGAGGGAAGAGAGAAAAGAAGGGAGAGGGATAGTGAAATGAGCCCAAAAGAAATGAGCAGTGTTAAGAATTCATGTCTAAACTATTACGTATTTTTTATTATAATACTCCAAAAGTGGAGGAAGTTTAGAGAGAAGATGGTGGAACACGTACGAGTAGACAATCTTCACTCCTCCCTTGAGCCCGCCCTCGAACGTGCCTTTCCCTCGCCCGCCCGCCAGCACCTGAGCCTTCACCACCAGGTCCTTGGAGGCTACAGCACAAACACAGGGCATGTCATCACTCGCACAGCAGGGAGGAAGAACAGAACAAGGCTGGATCCTGGTGTACCGTACTGCCACATCCACACCCAGACACACAGGGCGTGTTACAGAGCACTGGAACCACTCCGTACCCCCTCTTAAATGAGTGACACATTGAACGTTATCAAGTTAATATGGATCCACGTTACTACCAAGAAAGGCTGAACACTCTGTAGACAGTGATGGCATGGAGAACTGAGAGCTTCTTCAACATCATGTCCAAGCATGTGTTTGGATAGAGAGGAACTTCCATGGGCTCACAGGAGGAGCGCCTGTTTCAATAAGCTCAGATGTGTTTGGATAGAGGAAAACCCCACAGACAGATTCAGGAAGTGGTCCAAACTGAACTTAATAATGGCAGAAAGAATAAGCAAAAGCATTTACATTGAGATACAATATGTGACAAATAATAGAGGAGTCAACATTTCAAATTAAGTAACAGTTCATATGAGGTAAGAATAATAAATGTTGTTTCTAAAGAGAGTTCTCTCCTTCAAAAAGCTGATTGTGCTTGCTAACTATCCCTCAGGCTGTCATCTCCACCATGACAGGTCTGTGTGACCTGATCTCACTGAAGCCCCGAGGCTATGTTTAGAATGCAGTGTGTGTGTCTGTGTGTGTGTCTGTGTGTGTGTCTGTGTGTCTGTGTCTGTGTCTGTGTGTGTGTGTGTGTGTGTGTGTCTGTGTGTGTGTGTGTGTCTGTGTGTGTGTGTCTGTGTGTGTGTGTGTCTGTGTGTGTGTGTGTCTGTGTGTGTGTGTGTCTGTGTGTGTGTGTGTGTGTGTGTTCAGCATCGGTGCCAGCAAGCTATTTAAAAACTCTAGACAAGGGTCATTCTAAATTAGAAGTTTTGCACTTCTCAGATTTCCCCAAAAAATGAGTCTTGCAAAGAGTGGAACAAAAGCTGTGATAATGGATGACAGAGGCCTTCAAAGAGGCCTTAAAGCTGAATAGACCGTTTCTCACTCCTAAAATCAACCTGGTCTTAGGAGCAAAGAAAGAATATTTGGCAGCTTTATCAAAAACAGAAGAAGCAGGTTACTTTCCCTGGGAGGGAATTGAGGAATTTTAAGAAAAGCATTAAGGAAGTTCATCTGTTACTCTAAATGTTAAACAGACCTGCCAGAGAGACTGAACAGCCCCTAAACCAACACTCATGTAGAGACCCGTTACAGACCCGTTAGAAACCTGTTTCCAACCATATTCAGTCCGAACGTGTGCTACAAGACTTGGAACTGAAGCAAGACTTGGAACTGCAGCAGGGCAGATTACATTTAGTCATTTAGCAGACACTCTTATCCAGAGCGACTTGCAGTAGGTATGGGGACAATCCCCCCCAAGGCAAGTAGGGTGAAGTGCCTTGCCCAAGGACACAACGTCACTTTGGCACAGCCGGGAATTGAACTGGCAACCTTCAGATTACTAGCCCGATTCCCTAACCACTCAGCCACCTGACCAGGACAAGCTGCTGCAGTGCTACCAGACTGCAGCAGGGCAGTTCTGAGCAGGAATCCTGAAACCCTCTTCAGACCAACCCCACTCCAGCACATCCACCTTCCGATCACAGGTCCTCTCAGACACATCCTCACAGCACCCCTGCACTACCGAATGTCCTGTGGCACTTGTCTAGTCACACCCATTTTTGTACAGTCATATGTTATTGTTTAGCTCCACGTAGTGGTCGTAGTTGTCTAGGTGATTTTCAGTAGCGTTGTGGTCCTGGGTGTAAGCTCTTTCGTGTCACTGCGTGCTGCTAGCATGTGATCGAAACCACAATAAACGCTCACTGGAACTTATTTCTTACCGATCTGCTTAGCCGCAGAGTAGGCTTCGTCAGACGAGCTGGCCACCAGGCCGGCTGGCACAGCGATGCCCGCCTCCTTCAGCAGGCCGATGCTCATGTACTCGTGCAGGGAGAGGTTCCTGTGCTGCTGCTGCAGGTAGGGGGGCTGGGCTTGGGCTCCATGGGACCCAAACACACCAGAGGACCCCCCCAGCACCTGGAGAGAAGGGGGAGAGGGGGGGAGGGGACACAATAGGAGTCGTTCAATGCAAAAAAACAAAGGCACATTAATGCAGCCTGGCTGTTAAAGAGAGCATGGACACATACGTGTGCGTACAAGTGAAGGCGCGAGGGCCTCCACGCTCGCACACAGACATGGGTTAGCGCCAAAATGAGAATGTCTAGCTAAAAACACTGAATATACTGAGAAATGTGACTGGGTGTTTGATGATACCTGACTGGTACAATTTTAAGTGGCATCCGCTCTGTTTTCAGCACGAGTCGTAAGGGGCACCTAAACCGATTTGGGAAGTTCTATTCGAGTGCAAGTGTGACAGATGCGATGGTGAATTTAGGCTGTTTCCTCCTATGCCCCTGGCCTGTGACGTTGCTAATGGCAGCTGTTGGAGGTCAATCTGTAGACGGCTGGCTATTTCACTAAGCACTCTTGATCTACCTTACAAACACGTAATACAAACAAACGGCACATCTGTATTTAATTTAGGTTTAGAGTGAATATATTCCCTTCATTTTTCAATAATCAAGCGAGTGAGGGGGATCATACACGCCAATGTTAGCGAGATAGCTTGTGTTAGCTTGCAAACTAATGCATTAGCCGCAGTCAGGCCATTTCAATACAAACACTGCGAGAGTGCGAGGATGGGCTAATGTCAAATATGACCCTGTCGCTGTCCGGGGATTTCTTGGTTACTGTGTTACTATACTGGCATAATAATTGCATACATCGGTAGCTGAAGTCTTTTTCTAGAGCTCGTCAAACACCTACCTTGGATGCGGAGTTTAGGGTTGTCCTGGTCCCACAATTTCTCAGTCTAGCCGACAATCGGCCGCAAATCAGGGACGTCGCCATGTTTCCCCTCACAAGCTTCAAGGTACTTTAACGCATGCGTAGTAACCTACAAAGCCTGGTGCCCCTTGCACAGCCATTCAGCGCATTCTCCGTTCCTTACAGTTTGAAAACAGGGGTAGCTAGCTATTAATACTTCCAACTTTACAAGCAAGACGTTGTCCTTCAATGTCACTGAACCAACACACACAAATATACTTTCAAAACTGATTTTTATTTACATCGAGGGTGGGAAACCTTCCTTATGTACATATCTATTTACATTCCAAAAAACCTGACAGGTACTCATGTAGTCTAAGTAACCTGATGAATCAAAGTACGGGAGTCATACATAATGAGAAAAATACAAAACATGGAAAATGAATCCTAAACAATGGAGATGCTTTAACAAATAACAAAAGATTTACAGCACAGGTTTAAATCTGCAATTAACCCTTGCTAAATCAAAACACTGTGTGAAATCTCTGTTAGGGAACAGTTCAATTGGAGGTTGAAAAGTGGTAATACTTGTGTGCTTGTATTACAAACATTCCCTTGACTGGTCCAGCCTTTACGATGGTTTGA
Source organism: Hypomesus transpacificus (assembly GCF_021917145.1). Taxonomy (NCBI): domain Eukaryota; kingdom Metazoa; phylum Chordata; class Actinopteri; order Osmeriformes; family Osmeridae; genus Hypomesus; species Hypomesus transpacificus. The sequence continues at coordinate 5,103,273 of NC_061082.1, forward strand.
GGTCAGCCCTGAACAATAAGAGTGAGATATTTGACGATTACAGACATTCCAAGAACTAGTCAAGTCTTAACCAAAGACCTAGACATGGATTAAACCTAGTCATTGACTAAACTTATCAATCAATAGTTTTTTTTTTTTTTTTCTTATAGTTTGGGACTGGGTCTTAATCCATGTCTAAGGAAAATGGCTGAATATGTCAAGTGAAGGACAGAAGCTGGGTAGGATTGAAACACAGGGAAGAGCAGTACCAACACACAGCAAGCCACCAGAGGATGCATGCTACTGAGGGCCAGCTCATCAGTGTGGCTTTTATAAAAGGTCTGTTGGATGAGAAGATCTCAGGACTCTCTGAGGTACTCGGGGTGTGCTGGTTAGTTCCCAACACACACATACATACACACACATACACACACACACATACACACACACACACAAAGATAAAAGCCTCCACACAAATCATACATATGCACATGAGCCCACACATACACACAATCACACATGTACACACACACACGCACACTCAGTCGGAGTCGCTGCTGCTGCTGGATGAGTCTGTAGACATGGCCTCCACATCATCCTCGTTCTCCTTGTTGTGCCCCGGAGGTTCCAACCCAAAGTCGTTGCCATGGTGAGGGGGGAGCAAGCCCACGGAGACTTCGCTTGACTGCCAGGGGTACTGGGGGGTCAACACGTCTGGAGAGAAGGAAGGAAACGAGGGCTGGAGCTTAGTGGTTAGAGCACGATAGCTCAAGATATCTCAGGTTTTAAATCACCCTGAACTGTTCAAATCCCCCTTACATTGCTCTAAATGAAAGCGTCGGCTAAATTAACGCATTGCATGTTATTACGTTATTAAATATATATCAGTGAAACTGTATTCTGTTGAATGAACAGTTCTGACTTGAGGATACCCACACCTGTCTAGACGTGTGCAGTATGGTATGTTCTAAAATATATCTTGAGTGGGCCGGAGAAAAGAATAAGTTAACTGTCGTACCAGGTAATCTCCCAGCAGCCAGTGCATCCCCTGGGAGGTGGCCGTTCACGCCATTGGTCGGCAGGTTGCTCATGTGACCCAGCATGCCGCTGCGCATCTCCAGGTCAGTGGGGTAGGGTCTCCGTGGGTCGCCTGGGAAACAAACACACAACACCTCGTGGTGTTACAGATCACAACAGAACCAGCATAGAACACTACACTGGTCAACGATTCTACATTCTCATTACAATTTGAGGAATGAGGAACAACTGCAATACTGGGACGAGAAATATGCTTGAAAAATGATCTAAGCTACTTGAACGGTAATCTAAAATTCCTGTTATAGTAGTATCGGGTCATACTACTGCAAAGGGGGTACACAGACTTGGCTGGCAGAAAGCAAAGCGGATACCTGGTACCCAGTTGAGGGGGGCACACACTGCATTGCTGGCACTGATCCTGTGGGCATACTTGATGATCTCCTCTGATGAAATACTCCCTGAAAAAACAGCATCCGTTTAAAATGAATATCAACAAGTTAGCTACAGATACATCAGCCTGTTAATACCTGTTAGCTGTGAATTTTTTGGGCTTCATTGCTGTAGACTAATGCAGTGTCCATCATGCTCACCTTTTCTGGCTCTGTCGATGGATTTGAGCTTCTCCTTTGCCTGGTACACAGCCGTAGCCTGAAGGGACAAAGAAAGGATGATCAGTTCCTGACTGGCATCGTCCCACCACACAAGTCTGTTTATCTCCAGTAACTTTCAATTCACCATATCAAGGTCTGGAATGCACTTATTATGTATATTTTGCATCAACAAACTGCTTAACTCTATTGTATAACTGGCTGTTATGGGACATACTTCTGGTAACTACAAACATACTCAGGTGTGATTTCCTACATCTTCCATCTTTTACCTTAGAATCCTTCCAGCTAAGAGTTTACACTCATTACTCTCTCATTTACACCCACCAGTATGTGTTCGGCCTCTTTCAGCTGTTTTTGAAGCTGCTGAATGTCACTGTCTCTTTTCTCCACCTCCTTCTCCAGGATCTGCATCTCCTGGTGCACCTTCCCCTGATCCTGTGCTACCAGCATCAGCTCCTGGAACTCCTTATCTCTCTGGACAAGCAACTCCAGAATCTGGGGTCAAAAACAAGCATGGATTGTTACAAACATAGACTTGGGAGTGTGGTATAGACAGTGTGTTAACTTCTCCCTTACATTTGCGTTCGTTTACACCAGAATGACATTCAAGCATTCAAAAACGTGCATATGAAAAGGAGGGGAGAATAGAAAACCTCTCCTAGAAAAAAAGGGTATATTTTCACAAATGTTGAGAATGTATGGTGGGATGGTGCAAGGAAGTAACAGCCCATGGCTGTCTTACCTGTGTGTCATCGCTTGACTGAGGGAGTTTTTGGCTCCTTGACAATGCCAGCATTTCTATCAATTCCCTGAAATGGGTGAAGATAGTTTAGTGTACATAAAGATTATCGCACACTCGCAAAAAAGCATTTAAATTACTTTTGGGTTCGTTTCATGTAACTTTATTGTAAGTGTGTTAAATAATTTGTACAATCATTTTGACCAGTTAATTTAGATGACAGCTTGACTGACTTGTACGGTATGTAGGCTGTTACTATAGCGGGAGTGACTTGTGTGAACACATTTTTAAACAAATGAACGGAATTGCTGCCTTAAATAAACAAACGACACGAGTAAAATAGTAGACCATTACCTGGATAACACTTCTAGATCATCCAAAACAGATAAGAGCCGTTCTTTAGTTGATTTGTCGGCCACCGCCATGGCTGTTTCTTCCCTACTGCGCAGAACAGGAAATTAAGGAGCTTAAAAGAACCGATGACAAATAATTGCAGTAGCGACGCCTGCTGGATAGGAATAGTAGCCTACTCGCAAGACCAATTAATTGTGAAAGTAAAAGGATCATGAACTACTTTCAAAACGTTATAGCCTTAAATGTAAGATTTTCTAGAACTGTATAAGTAAAAATGTAGGCCTGCTGTGTAAAAAGTAAATCATGGCTCAGTTTCTGTAAATGGGCAGTCACTTGTGTTTCAGTTTTGAATGACTCATATCTGATCGGATTGGACTGAACCAAAGGCGAATGAATTTTATCTTTAACAACAAAGTGAAGTTGTATTGAGGAGTGCGCCCTCTGCCAATCAACCGCGTAGTTGCGTTTCTGTGTCAAGTGACGGCTGAACTGCTGATCTGCGACAGACGAATCTACAACACGGACTGCAAGGAACCGACTTTTTCTTCGACGTTTGTGTCTTCTACAGTAAAGTTATCAAACCTCCCGGGTAGTTGTTCTTAAGTGCTCTTTTAGCAATGGTGAAGGTATCTTTTAATTCTGCCCTTGGGCAGAAAGAAGTGAAAAAGGACGCTGAAACACTTATTGCCGAAGAAGACAAGGTGAGTAAAATGGAACTTAATTACAGAAAGTTTCTAGTCTCTAGTCCTTAGCTCTAGCTAGATTGCTAGTGCTAAATAACTTATCAAGGACGTCTACTAAACTAGTCAAACTAATTTTCTTACAATGCATTGTTCAGTTTCTTTTCCTACACCTTACCAACAAAATTAAGACGAACCCTGTTACTACAAACTGCCGTTTTTGTGTTGTTGTCTACTGTTATTGACCGTTGATCTAAAGGCTACTTTGTTTAAACTCGTTTAAAAATTTTTTTTTACTGTTTTAACGCATTCATTAATGCAGGTTAACTAAATTAGGGAAGTATCAGCAAATATGTTTATTGGTATTTGCGTTCAGTTCACATCTAGCTTTCGACTGGCTGTTGTCCCAGGTATTGTAGCTGTTTGGTTACCCGTCCCCCTCCCCCACATTAATAATATTCTCAGAAAGACCTGCTTCTCTAAAGAGAAACTTTGTCCCTCGCAACCACAATACAATTGCACAAGTGGAATGAAACAAAACCTTTCCCCATATCGGTCCGATATGCATCACGAGGTTAGAATGTAAAAACGGAGGTATCTAAACTTCTAAAACCATGTAATCTGAAGCGCCTGAGAGAAGACTTTGAAGATGAGACTGGGAGGCAGACAAGCTAGCACTCAATGGCGTTGCATTTTCTAGTCAATGCCGGTATGGGCACATTGCCCCCTGGGACAATCTGGAGTGATAGACAAGTCTCCACTGTGTTGCAAATGTCTCTGCCTGTTTAATTGTTGACTCTTATCATCCAAGATGTCATAAAAAAATAATAAAAAAATGCCTGTCTTAAATGGTTTAAAGGTTTTAATTTGACATGGGCCTGAGTCATGTTTTTGACTAAACAAAAACTTGTGACATTGTCCCTAAGTCATTCTTGGATCATTATTTAAATCTCCTTTTTGAAAAGGCCAAAATTATCTGCCATCAGTATCCTATTTGTTTAGTATCGTCATCCAATTTTTATCTTGATTAAATTTCACTGAAGTTTAAGCTTTTCGTCAGGAGTCATTTGATCACTGTCAGTAATCGGAGACCGTTCTTGGGAAGTTGTCTTGGGTCTTAGGGCAAACCTCAGGTCTTTTTAATTTCCTAGCGGGGGAATTTCCTCCTCTGTGTTGTGGTTTCTTCTACCACAATAAGAATCAGCTGTCTTTGATATGGGGGGTTTCATATCAGCAGGCTTACGTTTCCGTTTTCACTCCTAAAGCATCATAGTTTTCAGGAAACAGTGAGCAAGGATGCCTCTCCAAAGTTACTTTAAAAAAAGTATTATTATTATTTACTGACCACTTCCCCAGGCAGGAGGCTGCTTGCTGGGATGGGAAGCCCAGTCTGGGAAGGTCAAACCAGGGTGTGCTGAGGTGTCTCAGAGAGGGAGACAGGCTTCTCTAGTGGTCTGTTCATACTTAGCCTGATTAACCATGGATAGTTATTGACAGTGGGCAGAAGCTTGTGTGTGTGTGGGTAGGAGGAAACTAAACCATCAGATGTGTTCGTGACACATGTCATGTAAAGCCTAGTGGTTTTATATTTTTTGGGGGGGCTAATGGGTTTTCCCTACCATAGTTGCTCCTGTGTTGTGCTTATTAATGCTGGCAACCTAACTAACATAGGCTTTGAGAATATTGTGTGACTAAGTGACTACACACAGTCATAACCGTTGGATAACCGTAGTCAAGTCAAACACATCCAGAAGAGGCTGGCCCTTTTTAGAAACACACGGCAAAGCAAAATACATCAGGGATGCCGAATTGCTCAGTCACCTTGTAAGCACGCTTGTCTCTCTCACAAGCAGGTCTGAGCAGCAAGGCTCCATCCTCTGGAGTGTGCATTACCTATACCAGGCTGCTCTGAAGGGCAAGGCTGCAGGGCGGCGTGTTTGAACAGGGAGGGATCTGGAGGCGACTTAGCGCCCCAGTCTTACCCGGCGGCTGCTGCCTGGGCTCCTGGGCTGTACTCCCTCTGGATGAGGCAGTTGACGGCTTTGGCTGTGCTTTGGGACATAGAGGAACTTCACACTGTAATGACATGCAAATCAAGTTAGAGCCCAATGCAAATAAACTCTGTCAACAGCGTGCCAGAGTCCCAGAGTAGAAGTTTTGTATCTGTTTTTGTGGTTGAGTGGGGAAAGCAGTAGTGTGATCTAATAGATTAGTAGCTATTCACTGGGTTAGTGTTGTCTGGAGGTCTGTGATGGGTCCTGTCAGTTGAAAGGGAGTGAATGTGAAGATGTGGATCTCATATATTTAAAAGGTGGAGACTTATAAACATGATCTGGATAAAGACCCTCTGGTCATAGTTCACAGATAATTAGAGGAGATATTCTGGTTGTGGAGGGGTGGAGATAAGGAGTCAGAAGTGTGTGTGTGTGCGTGCCAGTCTGTATCTTTTATTTTGGTTCTGTGGTGTGAATGTTTGCAATGGCTTTGCCATGTGCCAGGTTTATCAGAGGCATCACATTCTTCTTGCTTCCTGTAGAGCCTGTTTGTGGTGCAGACATGGAGAGGTGCAGTAGGCTGAGGCCAGCGCTGGGTGCTGCCTTACTCCCCCAGGTTCCCATCCGCCTGCCCCTGTGTGTGGGGGGGATGCAGTCTGGGGGGGGGGGGGGATTACGGTAATCACCCAGAGACCGCCTGCAGAGATTTAGCAGCCCTCCCACAGCGCGTCTACCACCAACACAGGGAGAGGGGAAGATTAAACCAGCCACAGATGAGACCCTCCATCCCTCCTCCTCAGTCCTCTAACTCACCTCTCACCCAGAACCATGACCAGCCCCACAGGCAGGGTCCTGGACCTCAGACCTCCAGATGTACCCCAGCCCCATGTCTGTCCAGCAGGGAGACCAGAAGGGCTGTCCTCATGTTGCTTGTCTCTCTCCAGAGGGTGAGATGACACAGTGGAAGCTAGGCTGTCTGAAACCGTAGCTCTGTCTCAGGTACCGACACCCTACCTGGGTCTGGGCTGAGGACACTAGCCTGCTTCTAGGGGGTATCATAGCCGTCTGCACATTCAAACAGTGAGTCACACAGTCCTCAACTGTGCCACGTTTTTTCTTAGGGTTAGGGTTAGGAGGAGGCTGAAATAACATGTTACATGTTGTGTTGAGACGGTGGGCGGTGAGGTTGCGTCTTATGGTAATGTGATACGGCACGGTGTTGTCGACTGTGCGTCACTGGAGGATTCAGCTTGGAGGATTCAGCCTGGAGGATTCAGTCTGGAGGATTCAGTCTGGAGGATTCAGTCTGGAGGATTCAGTCTGGAGGATTCAGTCTGGAGGATTCAGTCTGGAGGATTCAGTCTGGAGGATTGCATGTGAAGCGGTGGCCTCGGCTGGGTGGGTCCCGGCCTGCTGAAAACGCTGCTTTGTTCTCCTAAGGCGGCAGCTGTCGGAGCAGGTAGAGACCTGTGCAGCACACCTGAGGCCCCGGGCGGGGCGGAGGAACCAGGAAGAACACAGTCTGATGTAACCTGTTCCTGAGTCTCATGGCCAAGTATGGTTCACTCAGTTCACCTGGGAGAGTCTGCCACAACACCCAAACAGTATATATGAGGATGTGTTTGGGGGATTTATGCTTTATTGTGACAGTGTGGAGGAACAGAGGGGGAGAGAGAGACAGAAAGGGGAAGATATGCAGGAAAGGCCCCCGGGTTGGAATCGAACCCGGGTTCCTGCGGTAAGGCCTCAGCCTATGAGGTACGGCTGCCCCACATACAGGCCTCTAACGTGACATCACACCTCATACCATGAGAGGAACAGTCCAACAAGGGCTGAAGATCACCGCCCTGCTGACGGCCCATGCTGGAAGGCTGGGTGATATTGGGCTGTCCGCTCAGACAGGCATTGATCCCCAGCCTGGCGTGACTGTAACTGGAGCCCAGATGAGCCAAGAGGCCCGGGGCTACCAGAGGATCAGCCCAGCAGAAAGCGATCGCTGTCTGAGGACAAGCAAACACCAAGCCCTGGAGATTCCCAGCACGGTCTCAGAAATGCCGCGGAGGAGAGATACCACGGTGGTCCTGAGGTTTAATGTTGACTGGAGAAGAGAGGAGGGGGGGCGGGGGGTAGTGGATGACATGGTTGTTGGTTAGAGGGGTGAAAAAGGAAGTTAATGTTCTTCTGTAGCCAAACCATAGCAGAGGAAGTGCTGACAAGCAGAAAACCCCAAACCACCACGTTAGTTCCCTTGTGACTACTCAGGGAGGTGAAACACTGGGGGTGGAGAGGGTGAGCGCTTTGACTTGAGCTGGTAAAAACCTCTTGGAGGAGAACTGTTTGATGGCATGTTGAGTCACGTTAAGGAACTGTACTTTGTGCTGTTGCAAAACTGTTTTTCAGAAGGAGGAAGTGTGTGATTTATAGCAGCCATAGGGAGTTGGATTGCTGAGCGGTGAGGGAGTCGGGCTAGTAATCAGAAGGTTGCCGGATCGATTTCCCGCCGTGCCACATGATGTTGTGTCCTTCGGCAAGGCGCTTCACCCTACTTGCCTCGGGGGGAATGTCCCTGTACTTACTGTAAGTCGCTCTGGATAAGAGCGTCTGCTAAATGACTAAATGTAAATCTACAATGAGGATGTTAAGATCTGATCTTTTACTAAATGAGGATGTCGAGATGGGGACATCGTTATTATCCTACGGTCTTAAGTCAATTGAATCAGAGGTAGTCAAGCCTACATATCATGTTCCCTGATGTCTACAGCAGCAGGGGTTCCTGTGTCAGGGTCAGTGAAGGTGAAGGGGCCCCTCTGAGGGACAGAGATGGCTCTACCTGGAGATGAGATGTGGAGAGAAAGGAGAAACGCCCCAGGAAATATGCCCTTTTTACTCTGGCCCAGCGCTTCCAATCAGAGTGGATCTAATGGGGTGGATGTTGGCTCTGTCCCACACCACAGTACCACCATCACCCTCCCCTTGCTTCTACACCCCTCTCTCTCTCTCTCTACTTGAAATGTTGTCGACCGTCCGACAGAAAGGGTGCTTCCCGGGTCTGAAACCCCCTGCTGCGTGAAGAGACTCGTGGATGGAGAAGTGAAGAATGTTTGAAAGAGGCCTTATCACTTGGACAGAGTCCATTGAGGGCTTGCATGTTTGCGTGCTGATAAGCTGGCTGCGCTGTTGACTGTGTCAGAGTATGTGAAACCAGAGTCTGGAGTCCGCCATCACAGTCCCTCCCCTCCTCCTGGCCTTTATATATCTTGTCCTCTGGGTGAATTTGGATTCATTTCCGTCTCGGTCTCACGAGTGACTCCCGTCTAATAATCAAAGTCTGACATGCCCCTTGAGTTTACTCATTCCATAGGAGCTCTTTCACAATACAGATGTTAATATAGGCTACATGTTAGACGTTGTCAGACTCTTGTTCAGCACATGCCCTGTCCGCTGGCTGCTGTGACCTCTGACCTCTTTTCAAACCCCCCTAACCTGTGTGTGTGTGTGTGTGTGTGTGTGTGTGTGTGTGTAGGACCCAGAGGTAGGCCTGCCTGTGCAGCAGCAGTCTCGGGCCTGGTGCTGGTGCATGTGCCTGGGCCTTGCCCTCATGCTGTCTGTCGTAGTGGTGGGCGGGGCCTGCATCTACAGATATTACATCATGGAGGTAAGCGCATTCACAACACAGCAACTAGGACTACAATTACCACTAACCTTCACCACAGAGCCTTGTACGCCAGTCACTGAATATCACTCGCGCAACAAAGTCACAGCCTACCTAGCCGACACAGGTAATTTACATTTACATTTAGTCATTTAGCAGACGCTCTTATCCAGAGCGACTTACATTAAGTACAGGGACATTCCCCCCGAGGCAAGTAGGGTGAAGTGCCTTGCCCAAGGACACAGCGTCATTAGGCACGGCGGGGAATCGATCCGGCAACCTTCTGATTACTAGCCCGATTCCCTCACCCCTCAGCCATCTGACTCCCTAACGCTTATTGTGGCCTAAAATGACCCACAATAACAACAAGGTCATTTAGTCACACAGCTGCATGCCACCAGATATAGTCCACAAAGATGGATCAGATAGATGATTAGAATAGCCATGAGCACATGACTCAGCCAGTATGGTAGAGACCCATGGAGGAAGGCCCGCTGTAAGCAGGATACCCCCGGGGGGGTGTGACCCTGGCAGGACCAGGTGTACGTGTGCGGGGTGAAGTACCGTGAAGAGGACTTCATGCTGGAGGAGGAGGATCTGGATCTGCCGTCCCAGTTCCGCCAGCTGCAGGAGAGCATCCGCTTCGTGGAGGACGACCAGGTGGAGCTCATCAACGTGCCCGTGCCCGAGTTCGACGACAGCGACCCCGCCGACATCGTCCACGACTTCAACAGGGTGAGGAGGAAACTCACATCCTGGAGGGGTTAGATTGGGTTAGGGGCAGTTCTATGAGGGGTTAGAATGGGTTAGGGGCAGTTCTATGAGGGGTTAGATTGGGTTAGGGGCAGTTCTATGAGGGGTTAGATTGGGTTAGCGGCAGTTCTATGAGGGTTTAGGTTGGTTTAGGTGTAGTTCTATGGGTGTATGTGAAGCCCCTTGTGACATTGCCTGTAAAAAGGGCTGTGCAGATACAATTTTACGTGATTTGGTGAAGTTAGTAGAGTAGAAGGTAGTGTTGCTACCAGACTGGATGAGTTGTGAAGTCATCTTGTGATTGTGGTGTTGCATGTCTAGAGGCTGACAGCCTACCTGGACCTGAGCCTGAACAAGTGCTACGTCATCTCCCTCAACACCTCCATCGTCATGCCTCCCAAGGACTTCCTGGAGCTGCTGGTCAACATCAAGGTAGGCTTGCCGCCATCACGGCTGCCCCCGGGGACGGAATGTCGGGAACGGACTGTTCTAGAACCAGAACAGTCAAGGATGCCTGTGATCACGTATTTTGTTGTTTATTAATATTGCAGCATTATGCCTGGTAGCTGAGACGTGGTTACTTTGCACTGTGCCTGGTAAATACAGACAGTTCCTTGTTTGGAAACACAGCTGGACTTTCTACTGTAGATGCTCTGTCCTCTCTCTGCCTCTCTCCCTCTCTGTCTCCCTCTGTCTGTCTCACCTTCTGTCTCTCTCTCTGTCTCTCTCTGTTGACTTGACTTTGGACGTTCCTTCGTCCGTACTCTGTTGACGGTGTAGTGTCAGGTGAGTCACGTGTGGTGCCTCTCTGTCCCCAGGCGGGGACCTACCTGCCCCAGTCCTACCTGATCCACGAGGAGATGATGGTGACAGAGCGTCTGGAGCATGTGGACCAGCTCGGGTTCTTCATCTACAACCTCTGCAGAGGCAAAGAGACCTACAGGCTTCAGCGCAGAGACACCATCCTGGGTGAGAACACGCTCACTAACACACACACACACACACACACACACACACACTCTCACACTCAAATCCAAACAACACATCTCTTAGTTTAAAGTCCTTGAACACTGACACATTGTTTGCTGTTTTGCTTCTGGTTATTGCTTTTTATAAACGTGCATTTTTTTATGGAGTCCAATTGATGCTGTCAGTCTCAAGTGATGGCATACCGAACCAAAATAGTATCAAATGTGTCACAAGGAGCTTTTGTGTTAACAATATGTTGTTATCATGTTGACTGACTGGTTGTCAAGCAGGCATGCCTATTTTACAAACATGACCTTTTAAGAGGCATTCACTCTCATAGCATTGTGATTGCGACATATCTGATGACTCATGCCTTCTCTAATAATTGGTGTTTGTTTAGACAAGGTAGCACAAGATGGCGGATCCAGAGGCCATTTCTAAATCCAGACTTTTTTGTTGACCCACTTTATGTTCCCCGTGTCTTTTCCAGGCATGCAGAAGCGCGAAGCCCTCAACTGCCACAAGATCCGTCACTTTGAGAGCAAGTTTGTGGTGGAGACCCTTATTTGCGAGCCTTAATCCACCGCCCAGTCCTGTCACAGTGCAGGCTATTCACCACCACTCTTAATGTCACCAGAGTGAAGATTGATTTTTAAATTCAGTTTTTGTGTATTATTTCTTTGGGGATGTGTGGACGTACAGGTTTTAATGTGAAGCTGTCTTGGCAACGTCACCATATGTAAAAAGGTTTTCAACTCTATTTTATAGTTAGATTAAGTCAGTGAGGAATTCAATTTTGGTGGCAAAATATACTCTTTTCCAAATTGTTGATCTCACTGGTGACTTGATGTCTGAAATGACCAGGAATTATGACAGAACAATTGCTAATTTGCACCATTGAATATGGTGGTAGAATGGAGATATTAGGTTTTTATATTTTAATTGTCTGCTGTAACTTGTTCCACTGCACCTATGACTTCTTAACTGGATTTCCTTAATTTAAGAGTGTGGATGTTTTATTTTCTCTTGGTCAAGCTTTAAGAATAACAAATTGTAACAGGGTGTTACAGAGTAGACTTTAAAAGAATACTAATGGATGTTTCTTAAGAACAAAGAAAAACATGCACACTCTTATGTTAAAGTTCAAGATAATTTTCTCAACCTGTCTGTGAATGTTTTCTTTTTTGAATGTATCAATTGTTTTTCAATCACTCAGTTTGTTATACTAATTTGTATATAACCTCAAAAGATATGACCAACACTACAATAAATCTTAAACCAGGATCTCTTTATTCAGCCCGGTTTCTTGGTAAATACAAACAATCTGCAATGTGGACAGTTCAAAGTGTGTCTTTACGTGACCTTGTCCTCACTAGCCTGCATGCTTGTGAACTGCCAGCTCATCCTTTCCCTCCCTCTGCATCAGCCTTTATATGTGAGCATATTTGCCATGTCTGAGGGTGGTCATGTTGGCATTGCCTGTTGTCACCTGATCGTGTAGCCTACACACACTATGTGGTGTGATCACATTTACTTACACTTGCTCCCGTGGCGATCTCTATTGGCTTAAATGCGATGGTGTATCAGTTCACATACAGTGAGGCCATGTTACCTGATCACGATGGAAATGTTCATGATTAGGAGTCTAATGAGTTGGACTTTGCTCAGGGGCTTGCTGGGAAGCAAGCCAGCTGAGACACCATGGTTGATCTTGGGGCACGTATTGAAGGAGACTGGATTTGCAGATAATGAAGGAAGCCCTCTGTGTCGCTAATCAAATCAAATTGTGTTTGTATAACCCGTTTAACAACCAGTGTCACAGAGGTCTTCATATACGCCCATAGAACTGCACGTAAACCAACCTAAACCCTTATATGATAGAAGTATGACTCTTAGATTAATTTAGCTTCATAGCTGAATACTTGGTTATCCCCAACCACTTTGTTTTGGCTTAACTGGTGAATGTTGAACAGAAATCTTGCATTGAATTGGCTACCCAATAGCACATTCCAAATGTTCTTCATAAACCATCTTAGTTTGTCCATGTTTGGTGAAACAAGTCATTGGTTTCCTGACATGTCTCCCATTCTAATTCTATGAGACTACATCTCTTTCTTCAAACAGCAGCCAGATGGCGTGGAGGGGGAGGAGGTGTGTGGGGGGGGGAGGCATGGAGGCGGGCGACAAGGAACGACAGAAATAGCCGAGAGTCATCAGACATCTTGTCGTCGCTGGCTTCTATCTGCCTCTGAAGTGGGAGACGCCACTCATCAATAATCCTGGCAGGAAGTGCCAGGCTGGAGTAGGTGTACTTCCTGTTACAGATACAGACACTCTTCTCCCATCTGATTCACAGAAGGTGCTATTTGAATGTCTAATTGCTTGATGTCACCGTTTGCACCAGAGGTGATCTATGATCTCTTCATGAGTATCTAAGATGGGAATGTTTGATTTATGTCATATCTAAAGTGAGAACACACAGCTTCCTCAGCCAATCAGACCTGACATGCTATTTTGTATAGTTTGAAAAGATAAGCACAATTTCAGGTGCATGTTTCATTTCACTTACCCCTTAATGTTGATCCTCATGGGTTAGGGTTAGTCCTATCACATCCATGGGTTAGGGTTAGTCCAATCACATCCATGGGTTAGGGTTAGTCCTATCACATCAATGGGTTAGGGTTAGTCCAATCACATCCATGGGTTAGGGTTAGTCCTTTCACATCCATGGGTTGGGGTTAGTCCTATCACATCCATGGGTTGGGGTTAGTCCAATCACATCCATGTGTGACTGTCTTTTATCCATGTCCTCCATGTCAAACTAGGAATCTGTAAGCACATACGACCAGGCCAGGTCGACCTCTGACCCTGTGGGACGGGCCTGCTGACAGCCCCAATGCTAGGACTGCTAATGCAGGGGCTTAAGGGAGTTAAATACAGTGTTATGAGTCCAGATATAAAGAAACAGACAACCACTGATCCCACATGGAGTCCTACCGGCTGGCTTGTAGAAAGTCCAGATCTATTTAATATGTTGTGTTCCACTTTAATTATTCCATGCGTCCATATAATGCAGATAGGGGTAGTATTAAATGTTGAAGTCATGTTTAACTCCTACTAGCTAGATACATAGCTACCAAGTAAACACGTGAATTCAATGCACACATACGCACACATTAGCTGCCTTGCATTTCAACAGTGGGTGTGATATCTGCCAACGGCAACATGATCTAGGTCCGTGAATAAACACCCACATTTTGCCCGCCATACCAAGTTTTTTAAAGTATCTGGTCTTAACAGTTAGCAGCCCTCATATCTGATTACATTGGACACCGAAAGATAGATTTGAAGTCCAATTTGGCAACTTTATTTATATCTGTAAATGTTAATAACATAATATATTGTGGAGGAATTAAATCTATGATGCTAATTCAATGCTGCTATTTCATATGTTCAATGTCTCTGTTGAATAAAAGACAATCACTACTTCAGATATACAAAATGTGTAATGACAATGCTGAACATATATTCAATAAATATGATAATATATTCAAATATAATTAATACTTCAGATAGAATAAGAAATGATAGTGATGAACTTATATTCCAAATGTATGTGTATGCACCAAGATGTGACCAAGTGAGAAGAGGTTCATGCTCAGGAGAATGTATCCTTTGGTGAGGAAAGAGGAATGCAATAAGTCAGCCTACTGACAGGGGGGGGGTGTACGGGGTGATTTGATTTGCAGCAGAGAATGTGGAGTCAAGGTCGGTGAGGGGTACCGGATGGGCCTCACAAGTCTTCACAGTTAAGAGTCAGCACCAGGAGATAAGAAGAAGATGCATTAGACCGTGGAGAAGGTATCCTTTTGCATCTGGACATAATCGAACCTTTGGTCTGCTCACACCCCCCCTCCCCTTTAAATGGCCTGGTCTGTTGCCCCCCTGGTCTGCCCCCCTACTCTGCCTTCCCCTTTAACCTTGTATTCTTCTCCACCCAAATTAGAACATACGCGACAATACATCAATGGCTTCAGGCATTTTGGCAAGTCGTTAGAGGCAGATTCATTAATTCTGTGCCAGTAGGCCTTTTTTTTTTATTGATTCCAAAAAATACAACTCCCAGAGTACATTGCATTTGGGTGTTCCTCCTGTTTAGCGTACCTAGCTTGCGAGGCATGTGTTACATTGGCCTCGTTTGCTAAATATATCAATAACCACTTAGTATTTCCAAACATGTGTTTGTGAGAGGGAATATTATTCGGGTGAGTATCATATTATTTTAGTTTTTTTCACGCTAAAACTAATGTGGGAAGCTAGTTGGTTTACTTTAACACACTAGTGCGGCTAACTAACTTGGGCACTGTGTATCTGTTACCATGGTAACAGGCTCGAGCTGCCTGTTTTGATGGGTGTTATAGTTTTTCCAAATGAATGAACGGTCTCAAGAACCTGAAATTAATACATTGTGTAAACTAAGCTACGAATAAAATCACAAATTAACTTTGCAAGTGTCATGATATGTTACTGAAGGACGTTGTGACAGCAACCTCCCAAAAATAAGCGAAAAACGCAACTTGCCAAACCTGTCGAATTTTAATGGTTCAAAACCACATTTTTCTACTGCCTTCCAGGTATACAGGTGTTATGAACAACTATGAAATTGTCCGTCAGATTGGAGAGGGTGCGTTCGGGAAAGCCTTCTTGGCCAGGGACAGAGATGGAGGATGTGAAACAGAGTGTGTGGTCAAAGAAGTCAACCTCAGAAAGGTAGACAGTCAAGATGCTCTGAATCTGATCTCCACAACACTTCAGACTAACTCTGCTTTTCACTGTCTCAATAGATGTCTCCTAGAGAGAAGGAAGCGTCCAAGAAAGAGGTGACACTGCTCTCCAAGATGAAGCATCCCAATATTGTCACTTTCTTCAAATCATTCAACGGTTTGTTTAAAGTCACATACTTACTGACTTGATGTGTCCAAATTGTGTATGCAGTGTTTGTGGAGCTTGTTTGTGTTCTGTGTGGTTGCAGAGAGTGCTAGTCTGTTTATTGTGATGGAGTATTGTGATGGAGGGGATCTAATGAAGAAGATCGGCATGCAGAGAGGGATTCTGTTCTCTGAGGAGCAGGTACGCATACGCACACACACACACACACACACACACACACACACACACACTCTCACACACACACACACACACACACACACACACACACACACACACACACACACACACACACTCTCACACACACATACATATACACACACAGCACTAAAAGCTTCTCTAGTTTATGCAGACCTAATTAGAGGTTGTCATTAGCAAGGTTGATATTTTGGAAAATCGTATTTTTTGCCCCCAAAAATAGAATTCCCCACTGACTCAGTCTCCCCTATAAAATAAGAGTTGAAAAACACCTAATTGACACTCTAACCTTTTTGATATTGTTATTTCTGTTCAGATCCTGGACTGGTTTGTACAGATCTGCCTTGGACTGAAGCACATTCACGACAGAAAGGTCCTGCACAGAGATATCAAGGCACAGGTAAAGCAGATACAACTAGCACCCAAACACAACTCACACATCAGAAAGATCCAGGCCATGCCATGAACACAGCCTTCAGGCTTTCAATGTCTGGTGTGTGTGTGTGTGTGTGGGGGTGTGTGTGTGTGTGTGTGTGTGTGTGTGTGTGTGTGTGTGTGTGTATAGGCATAACTCTGTGGGAAACACATAAATCAATGGTCATTGAAGTAAACAAAGATCTCATATTAGGATTCCACCCATAAAAAACAGCATTACAAATTGGAGACTTCAGCGAAATGTTATAGCGTTGATATTTTTGGAACCGCACAGTGCCCAACTGTACCTCAAACAAGGGTTTCACTGTGCTACGACTGCACTTATAGTATCTGCATGTTCAGTCGGCTTATGAGCTATGGGCTCCTGTTTGTCTCTGACCATTTCTATTCATAGCAATCAATGTGATATTTTACATCATGTGGGACCACATAACCACGTCAAAATTGATCTACTCTTTATCTACTGTTTATTTCATAGTCTCTTTTATTTTTATGTTTTATATTCTTTTGCCTACATAGAATATCTTCCTCACCAACAGTGGTATGACTGCCAAGTTGGGGGACTTTGGAATAGCAAGAATGTTAAACAAGTAAGTTAAAGTCCTTATACCGTCTCCCGCCTGAGATTTACGACTGGACGGGGCTCTGACTGAATGCACTGGAACTGATGAACCTCCAAAACATGCCATTAACATTCCAGAAGCTGCAGAGCTGTATGGGACATTGTTGTATGGTTTGAAACGTCCATGGTTTGAAACGTCCACGGTTTAAAACGTCCATGGTTTGAAATGTCCATGGTTTGAAACGTCCATGGTTTGAAATGTCCACGGTTTGAAACGTCCACGGTTTGAAATGTCCATGGTTTCAAATGTCCACGGTTTGAAACGTCCATGGTTTTGCCTGACTACACTTCTTTCTCTTATAGCTTCCTTAATGTAAAGGCGACATTGCTTATTTAAAAAGATGAGGTGTAAGATAAAAGGAAAACGATCATCTTGGAAATGCTAGGGAATGTTTGTGCCTAGTGCCTGACTTCCTTGCATTCTACATGCAGTACAGCATGGGGTTTCTCTATTGAAAGGTGTTGACGTTTCTGATGAAATGTAATGTGTTCACCCCTGTGTGGTACAGCACCATGGAACTTGCCAGGACTTGTGTGGGGACACCCTACTACCTGTCTCCAGAAATCTGTGAGAACAGACCATACAATAACAAGACGTATGTACCCTCGTAAATCCTATCTTACACTCTCTCTCTCTCTCTCTCTCTCTCTCTCTCTCTCTCTCTCTCTCTCTCTCTCTCTCTCTCTCTCTCTCTCTCTCTCTCACACACACACTCTCATTCTCTTCTTTCTCACTCTCTCTCTCCCATCTCTATTGATAGTACAGTTTTTGGCAATGTGAGCCAGTTCTACAGTACATGTGTGTTGAAACACCCACAGAAAATACCGTTAGGTGCTGAGACAACTGTGCCAAGGCCTAAAATACAGCTCTTATATGAAGCTGTGATGTCATGAACCTGTGTGGAAATAGAAACGGACAACTTAAAAGTAATTCTCCCAGAACTGCATGTGGCTGCAAATATGCACAAGAAATTGCATCATGCTGAAATGTGGAATGTACATTCTGAAATGTAACCACAAACACACACATCCCAGAAATGCTCTTCACTCGTCTCTCTCTCTCTCTCTCTCTCACACACACACACACACACACACACACACACACACACACACATGGGATTCTACAGCATGTGTGTACCTACTGTAAAACCACTTCTCATGGAAGGTTTAACAAACTTTAATAACAAACTGCCATATTCCTTTCAAACGCAGGAATACATCTGAATCTGTAGTCCTATGTCACACTGTTCTCTCTAGAAGAGTACATGAGTGTAGACTGCGTAATGCAAGGTTGGTTCAGTAAGGACTGTGTGCGTGCGTCTCTCTCCTCCACAGGGATGTCTGGTCCCTGGGCTGTGTCCTCTATGAACTCTGCACTCTGAGACATCCAGTAAGCACCACAACAGCCCCCCTCGCTGGGATCACGCCCAGCTGCAGCCGTCCCTCCCTCAGCACAGGGCCTGTTTCTGTGCGTGTGTGACAGCTCACCTGTGTCGTAGCTGAGCCCTCCTGTCCTGCGCCCGCAGTTTGAGGGGAGCAGTCTGAGACAGCTGGTGGGGAAGATCTGTAAGGGGCGCTGTAACCCTGTGTCGGCACGCTACTCCTACGACCTCCGCTTGCTGGTCGCTCAGCTCTTCAAGGTCAGCCCTCGAGACCGGCCCTCCGTCACCTCGGTCCTGAGGCGCCCGCTCCTGGAGAAGCGCATTAGCAAGCTGCTAGACCCCCAGGTGAGGGGGAGGGGTGGGCTGGGGGGGGGGGAGGGGAGGGGAGGGGAGGGGAGGGGAGGGGAGGGGAGGGGAGGGGAGGGGAGGGGAGGGGAGGGGAGGAGGGTTTAGTGGTCGCATTCAGCATTCAGCAGCATTCAGCTGTGCAGTCAACTACATTTTGCATGTCTTCTTTATCTTGGGTAATCATTCCGATAAACCAGACCACAGCTTTGAACAGGAAGTCAAAAGTTGATACGAAACCCACACAACTTCACAAGTGTTCAACCAAAGATACGTGTTTGTATTTCTGTTTTTGTGTGTGTGTGTTTGTATTTGTGTGTCTGTGTGTGGGTCAGGTGATTGAGGAGGAGTTCAGCCACACAGTGCTGCACAGAAGGTCACCTTTAGACCCTCGTCATGCTGCTAAGGTGCAATCAGGGCCAGCACAGACACCAGGTACTCTCACACACACACACACACACACACACACACACACACACACACACACACACTCCTGGTACTCACACACACTCTCCTACAATCTCCACTCATACTGATCATGCACGTAGATATACTCCCACAAACACACAAACACACACACCAAGACAGGAGTCAACTATTTCTATTTATGACTCAAATGACTTCTCCCTGTCTCGCTTTGTGCCATGTGCTCCACCTATTGGTCATTTAGTATTATATGTTCACGCTTCATATGTTCTTTGGCACCAAATCTGGGTCTACTTCCTTATAGTTAAGTACTTGGTAGATAACATAAACTTTAGCCTTTTCTGTTATTCCCAACCTGGAGCCATGACAGGATAGCATCTTGTTCCTATCCAAGTGCTGACATCATTCGTTGGCACCTGTCATGTAATAGCTACAGTAACCTTAGTAACAATTCATGACTGGACTGCTTTTCAGATAAATTGCTTTTCATCGGAATTATCACCTTTGTCGGTTACCTAGTCAACTGTCTTAAATGGTTTCCCCTACAGTGAAGGTCCCCAAGCCCAGAGCCCCAGAGAGGCCTGTTCCTCAGCCAAAGCCTGGGCCCCCGGTGAAGAAAGCTCCCCCCAAACCAGAGTGGAAAGCCCCAGTCAGCGTCTACACCCCCCAGCATAAAGTAACTATCCCCAGCAGCATAGTGGATAGACCCACCGTACTGCTCAGAAGAGAGCAGGTCTCTTCAAGGAGCTTTCCATGACAAAGGAGAACCAACCAACCACTGTTGCTATGTCAGCTGACTGGCTGAATTGTGCCATTTTTGTTGACTGATGTGTTTACACAGTGTTGCGTAAGACCTCTTAGGGCTTCTTCTCCAAGTCGTCTGTATTTCCTGTTTCAGCCGTTTGCCCCCAGAGGGGCGTCAGGGGGCAAACCGCCGGCCAGACAACATGCTCAACAACACCCCAGGTGGCCCAGCAGTCGGCCAGTCAACTTCTACAACCACTACCACGCTCAGCTGGACGCCATCCAGAGACACAAGGACAAGACCCCTGTCCCTCCCCCTCCCCACCATCCTCCCCCTCCTCCTCTCCACCACCCTCCTCCCCCCCCCTCTCCCTCCCCAGGCTCAGCCCCAGGAGGAGTGCGAGGCCTGGGTCGTCCCAGTAGAACCCTACCAGCTGTGAGTGTTGGAGTGTGTTCTGTCCATAGTGGCAGAGCTCTCTATTTACACATCTATAGATAGTCTGTCAGTGCTCATAGTGAGAGTCATCTGGCTCAAAGGCTTTCGTAAGAGTGTGTATCTCTGTGTGTGTGTGTGTGTGTCTGTGTGTGTCTATGTGTGTGTGTGTGTGTCTGTCAGTGTGGCTGCGGCTCGTGATGAATACCTCCAGAGGAGACGAGAGGCTGACCAGTACAAGCAGCGGGCAGAGAAACAGCTGGTGGGTTAGGGTCATTCCTGCTGGTCTCTGTTCTCTTACCTTGACACCTTTCAAACACAGATCTATAAAAACCACCCTTGATCAGATGGCTACTCCTTCAGACCATATGAATGTTGTGTGTTTCCCCCACCATGCGTCCCTCTGGACCCTCCTCTGGGGCTCTCCTCTGGGGCTCTCCTCTGGGCTCTCCTCTGGGCTCTCCTCTGGGCTCTCCTCTGGGCTCTCCTCTGGGGCTCTCCTCTGGGCTCTCCTCTGGGCTCTCCTCTGGGGCTCTCCTCTCCTCTGGGGCCCTCCTCTGGGGCCCTCCTCTGGGGCTCTCCTCTCCTCTGGGGCTCTCCTCTGGGCTCTCCTCTGGGGCTCTCCTCTGGACCCTCCTCTGGGGCTCTCCTCTGGGGCTCTCCTCTGGGCTCTCCTCTGGGGCTCTCCTCTGGGCTCTCCTCTGGGCTCTCCTCTGGGGCTCTCCTCTCCTCTGGGGCTCTCCTCTGGGGCTCTCCTCTCCTCTGGGGCTCTCAGGGACTGCGTCCCTCCACGGCAGACGCAGAGAGGTACAGACAGCCAGGGCCCGGCCAGGGGCCCCCGCGGGCCCCACACAAGGACAGGAGACAGGGGGAGCAGCAGGTGACACAGACAGGGAACAGGTGTGGGTGTGTGTGTGAGTGTGTGTGTGTGAGTGTGTGCGTGTGTGTGTGTGTGTGTGTGTGTGTGTGTGGGTTTGTTACTAAGAGGAAATGCCCAACTTGACCTTGATCCTGAGGTTAGCTTGAGTTTCTGTCTGTGTTAACGTGTGTGTGTTTGTCATGAGGAGTATTTAAGGCAACTGCAGCACATCAGACAACAGTATTACAACGATATGAAGGAGATCCGAATGAGAGCTGGAGCTGAGGTAATGAAAACAACAGACACGTTTCTTTCCTCAATTATTGTTCTCATATTAATTTAACTTATTAAAATGTTTAAAAGATTCAGCTTCCAATACAACCACTGCAAATAGAACCCAGTACTTTCTCACCTGGGAGGTGTGCCAGTGTAGTATTGGTGAGACTACCTGTATGTCTGTCAGGCCCAGCCAGTGGTGAAGCCAGGTACCTACCTAGTGGAGCAGGCCAGACCCTCAGAGACACCAGCGCCCAGAGAGAGACCAGCGCCCAGAGAGAGACCACACCCTGCCCAAGTGAGACCAGCTCTCACATGACCGTTCACATTCATCCTCTCAACACTCCAGAAGTGGGATCCTGCCAGATTCTCGATTGCTTGATACCGCTGATTTAGGAGGATATCTGTATCCCAGTGTGCTGATATAGGAGGATATCTGTATCCCAGTGTGCTGATATAGGAGGATATCTGTATCCCAGTGTGCTGATATAGGAGGATATCTGTATCCCAGTGTGCTGATATAGGAGGATATCTGTATCCCAGTGTGCTGATATAGGAGGATATCTGTATCCCAGTGTGCTGATATAGGAGGATATCTGTATCCCAGTGTGCTGATATAGGAGGATATCTGTATCCCAGTGTGCTGATATAGGAGGATATCTGTATCCCAGTGTGCTGATATAGGAGGATATCTGTATCACAGTGTGCTGATATAGGAGGATATCTGTATCCCAGTGTGCTGATATAGGAGGATATCTGTATCCCAGTGTGCTGATATAGGAGGATATCTGTGACGTCCTGTGTTTGTGTGGGCAGGACGTGGAGGGGGCGCTCAGACAGATTGGTGAGGAGAACAGGAGGGAGAGGAGAGCCCTGCAGAGACAACACCAAGACAAGGTGAGAGACGGAACAGCTGAGACTACTACACTCCCAGCTCTGGATGGCAATAAAGAGGTTAGATCCTGTATCAACAGAAGGCTGTTATGTTTGAGATCCGACTGGACGATGAAGGCGTGCCAGATAAGGAGGAGAGGAGGGAGAAGAAGAAAAAGGAAGTGGAAAAGACTTATGAAATCATACAGGTGAAAGAAAAGGCATAGGTTCTTTGGATAAGATATGAAGGCACTCTGGTATCACAGCCACAACACTGTGTGTGTGTGTGTGTCTAGGAGGTGGACATACTGAACCAGACCCTGAGCTTCCAGGCAGGGGAGGAGCTGAGACACAGGGATTGGTCGGTTCCAGGAGAGAAGGCAGAGGAGAGACTCAGGGATTGGTCAGTTCCCGGAGAGAAGGCAGAGGAGAGACACAGGGATTGGTCAGTTCCCGGAGAGAAGGCAGAGGAGAGGAAGGCCTGGGGTGCCGGAGCTCCCCAGACTCTCCTGAAGGCCTTGGCAGAGATGGACCTATCATCTGTCTACACCACCATGGCTGCATCTGAACAGGGTGAGACTCAAACACACCTACACACACCCTGACCCTAACCAAGACACAACCCCCCCACACACACACACATACACGCACACAGTACTGCAGCTGTTCTGTTTTCTCTCAGGTGAGGCGATAGAGGAGTCTCCATGGGAGAGGAGGAGGTGGGGGGAGGGACCACCTAGAACCCTGCTCAACGTCCTGGCCCAGGCCGAGCTCTCCTCCACCCTGGACCCTCCCACACCAGGGGAGACACCAGGGGAGACACCAGGGGAGACACCAGGGGAGACACCAGGGGAGACACAAGGGGACAGACCAGGGGAGGGACCAGGGGAGACACCAGGAGAGACACTAGGGGACAGACCAGGGGAGGGACCAGAAGAGACACCAGGGGAGACACCTGAAGAAACAACAGGTGAGACACCTGAAGAAACAACAGGTGAGACACCTGGAGAGACCACAGGAGAAACACCAGGGAAGACAGCAGGTGAGACAGCAGGAGAGACAGCCACACCTTGCGGAACGCAGATGACATCAGTGAAGGGGCCACAACCTAAGTGGGAAGAAATGTGTCTCTCGTCTCTCTGTAGAGCCCCTGACAGAGAAGGACACAGCAGAGGACAAGAGAGAGGGGGAGGAGGAAGAGGAAGAGGAGGAAGATTCTGACGTGGAAGTGGACGAGGAGCGTCTGGAACCCAGGTCGGATGATGATGACACGTGAGTGTGTCAGCCTGTTGGTTGGTCTTGCGGTTTCTACAAGCAGTACTGTTAATCAGAGTCAGATGGCTGAGCGGTGAGGGAGTCGGGCTAGTAATCAGAAGGTTGCCGGATCGATTCCCCGCCGTGCCAAATGAAGTTGTGTCCTTGGGCAAGGCACTTCACCCTACTTGCCTTGGGGGGAATGTCCCTGTACTTAATGTAAGTCGCTCTGGATAAGAGCGTCTGCTAAATGTACTTTAGCACCCTGCTGTTTGGAAAAACACCCCAAAAATGTTGAAATGATTGTTTGAATGTCTCCTTTAACTCGTCTTCAGGAACTTTGAAGAGTCTGAGGACGAGCTGCACAAAGAGGTAGCAGAGTCCATGAAGAACCTGTTCATCATGGAGGATGGACAGAGCGAGGAGGAGGCAGACAGGGCAGGGACAGATGGAGAGGAGGAGGAGGGCTGTGGAGAACCGGAGGCACTGGACCCCCGGCAGATCAAACCGTTGTGGGAGGCTTCATCAGACACCTCCATGCAGGGGAGCCCCCTGGCAGCGGGCCCCCAGGGAGAGGGCTGCGAGGCTGGGCTTGTTCTGCCAGCCCAGACCCAGGCATCAGCTGGCCGCCAGGCCCAGACCAGCAGCACTGAGGACACCTAGTCAGAGACGGCAAAAGTACTCACATGCTTCACTCATGTTTAAAAAGACTCTGGTAACAGTTGAAGTGCTGACTACACTTTTTTACTCAAGTTAAAGTAAAGAACTATGGGCTCTGACATATACTGAAGTAAAGAGCAGCCATTACTACTACCTGTTGGACCGCACATCTTATTAATACAAAAAGACACCAAAGACTAAACTTTTTTCCACACACAGTGTAAGGAAAAGTGAGGGGAGAGAACAGAGAAGTCTAAAACGGAGTAGATTACCATAAAGCACAATGAGTACAGTAAAGTACAGTGGTCATCAAGTACTCATCAATGATGCAAACCTTGTAGGAGAAACTGCAAAATATTTTTTCAACCTTTTGAAACCTTTGAAAGGTTAAAAGAAAATGCTTTTTATTTGGTTTTATATTGGGTTAAGTTGTTGCAGCACAACGATGGGTCGTTGTAAAACCTTCAGGTCATTGTGACCCTAAGGCAGTTTGTTGTTAAGTTTGTTAAGTTTGTTGTGCGGGATAGCCAGGAAATGAAAAAAATGTAGTAATGTCAGTAAAAAGTTTCCAGAAAAGGAATGAAATCTACTGATACCAGAAGAATCTACAAAAACTAAGTACATAGTGCACATAGCAGCAGACACATTAGTATTCATATCCATGTCATTCTTTATTGTGAGATGTGAGAAATGTCCACTGCAAAAACACAAGATGTGAATTCCTGGATTTACATGAAATAAGACTGAATTTGATCATTCTATAACTCCTAAAGTGCTTAAAAATTGTTTAGTTTTGTTGTTAATTCTGCTAGATGAAGCGAACTGAGACAGGATAACCCTTCTCTCCAACGCCCAGCGCTGTAGTAGCCTGTGGTAAAAGCATGAAATGTGGAAGATTGTCCACCCTCAGGTATGCAGTGGAAGCAAGCATTTACCAGATGTCAACTGTGTTAATATAAAGTATTGTTGAAACTAAAGTGAATATAATAATTTTTTCAAGTCCATATACCACATTTACAACAATATACTATTTATAATATAACTATTTTACTTTATATACATTTCCTTTTTAATAACATTTGACAATGCTTTTTGACACTTCTGTATTTTTTCATCTCTGCAGGGATAGAAAATTTGGTCAGATTTCTTTAAAAATGTTGGTCTAAAAAATACTATTTCAAGTACTCCTTTAATGTAAACATAAACAAGAATGTCTAAACCAGAATACCACCCCCAGCTAAGACTCCTTCACATCAGTGAAACATAGTTAAAGCACAGATAAGACCACTGCCAAGCAAGCCTGCTAGCTGTTCTTTAACAATAATGATATAGGACCCTCTAGCCAAGCAGAGCTGGGATAGGACAGCAGATGGCAGCAGTGCTGTTCCACACCCAGGCCAGAGAGGGAGAGAGAGAGAGGCTGAGGGGGTCACAGTCTGTGGAGAGGGGAGATGTCAGATCGACCATCCTCATCGCAACGCCACTCCCACGAGAGGTTCCATTGCAGACAGGAAGCAAGCCTCAAACTCCTGGTCTGAGAAGCGCTCGACCGACCGCCTGGCGTTCTGACGGATCTCCAGTCTGGCCGCGGGCGACAGGGCCAGGATGGTTTCCATGGCGGCGGCGTAGCTGTCCTCGCTGTCAGCTAGAAAACCAGTCTGGCCGTCCTCGAAGGGCACCACAATGTCCAGCTTGGGCCCCCCAGACTTGTGAGCCAGGATCACAGTGCCTGCAGCCATGCACTCCACCACACCTAGGAGTCACAGCAGACAGGTGACTGACTACAACACGTCAATTTGCAATTAATAGTCAAAATTGTGTCAAAAGGGCCTGTGTCCACATAGAGCTTTATGTTTAATTTTTTTTATCTATGAAGAGAGCGTATGTGTTCGCCTAGAAAAAAATATATACAGTTTTGTTCAGTTGCTGCTCAGCGATTTCCTGACAGGAAAAAAAGCTTTAGGTGAACACACGCCTTCAGACAACCGACAAAAACACGTAGGAATCCGACTGAAACCACACAAGGCACCCAAACAAGGGATACAACTTCAGTTTCCCCCCCTTACCTATTCCGAAATGCTCATTCCACATGGTGTGCAGGCCGATGGTCGCCTCCGCCAGCTCCCTCTTCAGCTCCTCAAACGACACGTTCAGTTTAAACTCCACCCTGTCTGCCACGCCCAGCTCCAGGCAGAGCCCCTTCAGCACCAGCACCCTCTCCTCATCCTCCTGGTTCCGACACCCTCCGACCAGCACCAGCCTCACCGACTCCCGCCCCCCCTCCCCCGGCCCCTTCCCTTCCAGAAGCTTCTGGAACGCCCTGATCTGCAGGCGATGGTCCTTCTCCGGCCGGAACTGCCCGACCGACACGATGGAATGGCACTTCCTGTCTCCGGCCCCGACTTCCTGTCCCAGGTTCTCCCAGCCGTCCTCCGTGTCGTCCTCCGTCTCCAGAGGAAGGTCCAGGAAGGTGCGGACGTCGCAGGGAGGGTAGACCACGGAGGTGCGGCCGGGCGCACGCCACAGGGCCAGGATGTGTCCCAGTGTCCAGGTGGAGTTCACCATGATGACGTCGCTGCAGGAGCCGGCCAGGCCGTACAGCAGGGAGAAGGCACAGTAGTACAGCACCTTGGCTGCGCTCAGCAGAGGGTTGGCGGAGATGTAGTCTGCGTTGTTGAACCTGAAGAACAGAACATGGAGCTTGTCACGCGTTGGATGTCTAGAATTGGATGTCTGAGGCCTCTTATCGAGTCCACTAATGAACTCATGAAAACAGAATGTAATCTACTTAACAAGTAATGAACTTAATGTGTAACTTATGTAATGTACATGCACTTTATTGAGCAGAAGCTTTGATCCAAAGCAACGGGGCGGAGAGTTGAACCTGCGATCTTATGATCCACAGTCACATGCTCTACACCACTGAGCTACAACTATCCCCCAGTACACGTCCCTACGACTGGAGGAAGCAGGACAGGCGTTGTACCAACCTGGGGTTCCTGTCCCGCACCACAGACAGCATGTCGGTGCTGACGGTGGGGTAGTGAACATAGCTGCCCACCCTGCATCCTCCCAGGTAGCGGAACACAGGCAGGGTGAACGCGTAGCCCATGGAGTCCACGTAAACATCCGGGACGTGGGACGTGAGGGCCTCCCAGCCCAGGAACAGGGAGCCCAGGCTCTGGCCCAGCAGGGTGAAGTGCGGGTAGGAGCTAGCCTCCACCAGGGTGCGGTTTTTCAAGAAGACGAAGTTCACCGGGCGAGGGAGACGGATGTTGAACCGCTGCCGGGCACCTTCGGTGATCTGCTCCCCTGTTACTCCTTGATCGCCGGTGTACACCACGAAAGACACGTTAGGGTACCTGCGCAAGGAATCAAAAGTTCGTGTAAAAAAATAAAATAAGACTTGGGCGCTCTAATAGTATTCAACTTAGGTAGCCTACCTGTTCTGGAGGGCTCGGATGGCGCACCAGAGCACCCGCTCCCCGCCTCCCCCGGCGTTGCAATAGGGATGGAAGAAGGCCACTGTCGGAGCGCCGTTCTGTGAGATTGCTTGGGCTTTGCGACAATTTTGCAGCCACATCCGGACGCCCATGATGAGTACGGCCAGTAGCAACGTCAGCACCACGCTCAGGTAGATGCATGGCAAAATCAACGACCACAATAATCTGTTTGAGATGGGCATAATATTACATTTCACTTGCACAAATTAAGCGAAGCTGAAAACAAGTGAGCACTGATGTTATCACATACAAATCTATTCTTGAAAACCGGACAATTGCTTGCAAACTCTGCATCATAGTGCATAATTAAGTATTTTCTTCAGCTAATGCGATGGTAGTTATACTGTGTTGTGTTAGCTAACTTCGCTAGTCTAGCAAACAGACTACGTACGTTACGCTGTTACGTTAACTATTAGGCTATAAGTCAACTTAAATACAAAATCGAAACTAGTCGTCTGTGTCTTCTGCACAATTGCCAACTATTAGAAATGACAGTAGATCTTCAAGTATATGATTATTACCTGATTAAGTCGCATAAACACAAAGACAGATGATCATGCCCAGCCATCTTGACAACGCAACAACAGTCCTTTGACTCAGGAAGTGTTTGTAAACGCAGTCTAAGAGCGCTTCTGTGATTGGTTAAAAAAAGTACATTAACAGCAACCCAGTTGGCGATATTTTAGATGGCGTTTCTTTATTTTAATTTTATTCACAACAGAAAAAGAAAAATTGTTAAGTGCCATAATTATAGCTCCTAAAAGCAGCTTCAAGCAGAAGGTCAGATATTTTAGAAAGTTAGTGTCAGTTAAAGTTAGTTAACATCAAAATGTTAAATTCTAACACAGTCTCAGTTAAGATTTATGCTTCTTCTCCATACAGTAGGCTTGACAGATTATCCGTCTGGTTCCTGAAGTTTGAGTAGCAAGTTGGAGTGCAGGCGTAAAAGATGAAAGGAACTCTGCGCAGACCAAACATGTTTTGACAGGGTCGTATGATCCTCAGTCCTGGGCCGAACAGACGGCCATGACAGCAATCACACACCCCCGCCCTGTGGAGAGACACCTGCAGTTCATAAAGGTCTGCCATCAAATCAAACACCACGCACAATATTTACATTGTATCAAAAATACTAGATAAGTAGTGTAATAATAATAATGTATTCATTTAGCAGACGCTTTTATCCAAGGTGAATAACTGAGGGGGATTTGAAAATGCAATCCTCAAGATGGCTGAGGATTCTCTCACGACTGCAGCTTCAACTTGGACGACCCCCGTCCCCTTAAAGCGCTGGCTCTCGTTAATACCTGCTGAGAGCCAGCTGTGCTTCTGTCGGCAGGCTGGCGTGGTGCAGGCCGGCCAGGGCCAGCGAGAGGGCGTGGGTGGATAAGTGGCCCAGCGTCTGTGGGGAGGTCCTGCTGTAGCTCCTGGTGAAGACGCGGTGCATGTAGTTGTTGGTGATGTTGAGCTGGCTGATGGGTAGGCTCAGGGCCCCACAGGGGAGACCAGGCAGCTGGTTACCCTCCACGTTCAGATGCTCAAGGGCTCTTGGGAGACAAGAAGCTGTGTTACTTAGGGTCTGTTTCAGTCTTCAAAGCCTTGTACTTGATTAAGGAAGGGTGCTGTTAAGGCCAATTCACACTGCCCCAACAACGTCCAACAAACACCAAACATTTTACTTTTGGATTTTGTTTTTAGAGTGTTTGGAGAAATAACTGTTGTTTTCACACCAACCCAACAACCACCAACAGGCCCATCACAACAAACCAACACAACCTAATAACTGTTGGCTGCTTGTGTTTGTTGATGTTTGTTTGGGAAGAGTGAACTTGCCTTTACTGTGTGGGAAGTGATGGATGGGTTATATAATATCATGTAACACAAGCTGCTGGGCATGCTACCTGAGATTGTGGATGTCACTGGACAGTGAGGAGAGGAAGTTGTACGACACGTCCAGACACTGCAGGCAGGGCAGCTGGTACAGTCTGCACAGTGAGAGATGAACCATGCATACACATCCTTTACACAACGAACCACTTCTGCAATCATTGCTGATGTCTTTTCCACCAGCCACCCCCAGCGGTCAGAGACACAGTGGGGTTGTGAAAGCAGATGATTGGTGACATCAAGCCACACTACGTGACTCAGGACTGGGGACAGTTGACCTAAACCCTCATCACTCTTTCATAAGGACTATTGGCTCCACAGTGCACACACACGCCAGTCTTACTCAGCAGGCAGAGAGGAGATCTTGCAGAAGGAGATGATGAAGATCTTGAGCCTGAAGAGTCTGTGGAGGCCAGAGGGGATGTCCTCGATGGGGTTGTCTCTCATCTTCAGGGTCTCCAGTCGTGTGAGCTCATAGACCTTGCATGTTCAGAGGAGGACATAAGGAAGAAGGTCTCTGAGGAACCGACTGAACTTAGAGTAGGTCAGGTCCACAGACTTGCTTTCAGATCCACCTCACCTCTAATTTGACAGGCGGCCTAATTTAGGAAAATTTGAGACTTACACAGACACCGTGGGGGGTATTTAAGGTGGACTGGAGGTATGTATATAAATATATGTATTGCTGTATTGTAAACCGTCTCACCTCAACAGGAAAGACCCTGAAGTCGTTGAAAGACAGGTTGAGGTAGACCAGACAGTGTGCCAGCTGAGACACATCAGGGAGGACAGCCATGAAGTGGGCCTGAAAAACACAGAGTCATCCCTTAGATGTGGACAGTTGGAAAAACAGAACAACAACAAAAGTCTATATTCCTCTTCCACTTCCTGTTAGCTTTGAGATACAGCCGTTTCATTTCCTTTTACTACAATGCATGTGCGAAACAAACAAGGGTTTTGTTTCGGACCAAAAAGGCCTGCGAATCTTAAGGGAAGTGACACTGAGCAGACCTTCAAGCTGAGGGCCTTGCCCCCCTCTGACAGGCAGTCCAGGATGGCTAGCTCCGAGGGGCTCATCGCTCCCCCCGCTCCACCCTGGCTGAACGGGGAGGTGGTGCGCCGTGAACCCTGGAAGTGTTTGGTCGTCACAGAGTTCAAGATCACCTCAGTTGCTGCTCAGCAGAAAGGGAAGGGAATTTGCAAAAGTGAAGGAAACATGTTTTTACATTAAGACTGTTGATTAAAATACCGTCCAGCATCACTGTCTATATACTCTTGCATCTTTTTAAATTATTTATTGAAACACGATGTATATGCACATCGATATGTAATTAGATGTTCTACCTTGGATAGCCTGTCTTTCTTCCGGAGACCAGACTTCAACTTGCTTCTGTTCACACCTGGAAGCCATGCTTACCAAACCGGTTTGTCCACTAGTAATCTGGACCTCCATGTGGATCAATGCTGTCAGCTCTGATTCGAATCACATACACAAGCATGGACACACACACACAAAAGATTCCCACGCACACATCATCAAAGATCGATCCATCACAGGAAGAGCACTACACACACAATAGTTTGCCCCCTAATCCCCTCTGTTTCAGATGGGTCACGCACCACACATCACCTGCCTCCAGGGAGCCCTTCTCTTCGGCTCCTGTGCTGCGTCACAGGACATGAGCTGCTTCCACACCTCTGTCTGCCGGCTCCTGTGCAGCTCCGCCAGGAACAGGTCCACCAGTTTTCGGTAGTTGCAGCGAGACAGGACAGCTTCCTCCAGGCCCTCCGGCGACTGGGCTGCACCGCCGCCATTTTGGATCCGCAGAAAGTCGTTGAAGCAGAAGCTGGGGGGAGAGGGTTTGTACCGGCGGTCTGTCTGAAGGAGGTCAAGGAGGGGGATTTTGGGGAGGGTGCGAGGGGGCCTGCAGGGAAAGCCTTCACTCATCTTAGACAGCAGCATGGAGGGAGCGGTGGTCTGAGCGGAGGCAGGAGGAACCCTGAAAGTGAGGTCATCGTCCCCTGACAGGGACATCTGGTAGCTGTTCTCACTCCACTTTGTAGCGCTGCTTTTACCAGTCCTTCTCACTGAGGGCATCGACTCTACAACCGTGCCTGGTGGACGTAAATGAAAACATACCCTCACAATTACATTGTATTCATTTAGCATATGCTTTCAACCATATTGGATAAACTAAACAAGACAAGACTTAGTAGTGAGTTTGTTGTGACACACAGCAGTAATATATATTCTACCTGAAAGTGTACAGGGGGGCAGAGGTCCAATAATGGGGGGAACCTTTTTGGGGGGCAAAGGCCTCCGAAGAAGTTTTGCTTTATCTGTAGACATGGTGTTTCCACTGTAAAACTATTATTTCCTGTTAGTTTTTGTCATCTAGGAGGAAAACAAGAACAGATCATGGTCAAACCACAGTTAGTATTAGATAGTATCTCTGACCATCAAGTCATGTATAATTGATGTGCTAACTCAGAATATCTAGTTTGACTGCAAGGAACAGGACGTGCAGGGTAGGCCATTGCTGTTGAAGGTCTTTACGGATAATAATGAAGAGCCTGCATTTTAAACGCATTTTGTGTTAATAGAAAGCATTAACATTTTGAAATCAGTAGTGATGTTGATATGGTAGATTAGTTTACACATAACGTACATGCACCATATGTGTTTTGTGATTTTGTATCTAGGAAGTCTATGCTGTGATGATATTTTAATTTACTTAGCTAACTTTCGTTTTTTGGCTCCAGAAATTGGAATACTGTACAGTAGCAAAACCATTGACAGGTGACCTCCAGACTGTCTGTTTATGTTAGCTGGGCTAGCAGCACTAAATTGCTACATTTGCTTAACCCCATTATCCGTAATAACACGCAATGCCTTTTATATGTGAATAAATTGAAGACTGTTTGGGTTAGTGAGGAGAGGACTCACCGCTGTGATTTCCTTGTCCACTTTCACATTGAGTTTGTGATTTTCCCGGTTTAGTAGAGTCCTTAGCAACATCCATAGCAACCGTCATTGATGAAAATCTGTCTTAAAGCAAAAGACGCTCAGTCAATTTAAAATCATGGATAACATTCAATCCAGGATGCAGTTGTTCTCTAGATATAAAGATATTCTGTAAAGAATGTTGACATCGCTTTTTAAAGGGCTCTCAAGTTTGATCAAAAGTTGTGCTGGTGATGTTTCTAATTGGCAGTTGTTTATAAACTATAGCTCTACAGTAGAGACTAACTCGAATGTGAATAGCCTGACTTTTTTGTGAGGTAAAAGTAGCCAGGACTGCAAATAAAGAGGTTTAGGCCTATTCATAGCCTATCTGTGTCACATTACATTGTCACAATATCTTATTTTAACAATGTTAGTTAGCTATGTAGATGGACAAATGCAGTTTTTGCCGTTTTCGTAACATTCTTAGTATGCTCCTTTTTACACTGCCCCAAACAATCCGCAACAGACCTAGTCTCGGATTAGGTTAGTTTGTGTGGCCTTGTTTGTTCTAGTGAATATCAGGCCCGTTCTAAACTGTTTCTTGACAAAACAAAAGCACCCCTCTCTAGCTCGAGTGTTGAAAAGCCACATATCCTTATCCTATGAAGAGATTAAGATGAAACAAGGTTGCACCAATAGGATAAACTGGGCAGGGGCGCCCTATAGGGGGGAAAAGTTATGACGATTCTAAGGCACCCTGACTGACAGGGGTCCCCCAAAATTGAAAAACTAATAGAAATGATACTTTTTTTCCTTTTTCTTATTTTCTTCTTCATAGGGCCCAAAATTCCTGGCGGCGCCCCTGAAACTGGGTGGCCTTTAGGCCTGGTTTGATGGGAACCCCGTTTCATCCCGATTACAATGTAAACTGGTTTCGTGGTCCTCCCAGGTGATTTGCAGTCCTTTTAAAACAGTTTCACCTTGACAGCTCTCACCAGCATTTTACCATATAAAGACAAAACCTCTTTTATTCCTGTTTCAGAAGTGCTGCATTTCACTTCCTTCCTGTTGCCTACGTTTGAATAGATGTCATCCCACTTATAAGACGAGAGCAGTGCATTGTCAGTCAGTCAGTCAGTCAGTCAGAGCACCACCAGATACGCTGTGGAAGAGTGTTGAACCCAGACACAGACCACAAACAGACGGGCCAGATAGTCCGCTCTCACCTCCCTCAGGTAACCGTATTTATTTGAATTTATGTATTTATTTGTGCTTGTGTGTGTGTGTGTTTGTGTGTGTCTGCTACATTATAATGAGGATGGTAGAACTAACGCCTACTATGGTACTAGAGCCATAGTATCACACAATGTTCTAAACACTTTACTCGACAAGGTCTGTCTGATGCTGTGGGCAACTGAAGGAGACATCATAATAGTCCACTGTTAATATGATAAAACATCTACATTAACCGCTTGGATCAAATCTATAAAACAGTGAATTCATTGGCTTCATTATTCAGATCAGTAAGATGTAATAGTAACAGTATTCTTGAGCATAAGCAGAGAATACAGAGAGCAGAAGCAGATCGTGTTTGCATTGCAGTACGGCACAACAGGAAGTTTGTGGTTTGTGGCAGCAACTGTTCAGTCTCTAAACATGAGCCAACGGTAACCCTGGAGATGAAGACACATTTGAATTTATATAAAAGAAAATAATGTGCCCATTTGTTCAAAATACATCCAACAAATCTAATCCATGCAAGGTCTTCTATTAGATTTATGTTGTAACTCTTAATGCTGTCTAAAAGGGAACCATATTGCGTAAGGAATTATTTTGCCATCTTGAGTGATGTGTCTTCGAATAAAAT
This sequence comes from Hypomesus transpacificus, assembly GCF_021917145.1. Taxonomy (NCBI): domain Eukaryota; kingdom Metazoa; phylum Chordata; class Actinopteri; order Osmeriformes; family Osmeridae; genus Hypomesus; species Hypomesus transpacificus. Next base: position 5,137,700 of record NC_061082.1, read on the forward strand.
GCCTTGATGATAGTGGTCAGACCCATCAATGGTTTTTGAACATGGCTTTTGAAGGAATTCCTCCATTCCAGTTTAATATGAAGAAAATGGCAAAACGCTCTGCTCCGTATCACAAGATCCTATAGCAGCTTACATCACTTCCTGTTTGGTCTGTTTTAGTCGTTTTGAAATCATCATAAATCTGCAGCCAATGAAATAGTAAAGATGTGTTCAGGATCAGTGGAAACACATCATGCAGAGTTAATCATTCAGCAAGTGGAAATGAATCATTAAAATGACCTCACGTTTGCCATGATTAACTCCTGTGGGGCAGGTGAGAAGCACAACGCCTCTTATTATACTTCTATTTTCTTTTAAGATTACGTTCTTCACTTCTGCTTCTGACCCCTGTACAGGAACAACCAAACATACACACATAAACCATAGGGTTGTGTGTCCTATGAATTCAGTAAATGAACTTGAAGGACAGTTGTATGGCTCTGGGTTTTGGGAATCTATTGATACCCAAATGTTAAACATTTTAAATATATATATTTTATTGTGCTCTATAAAAGGTTTCTCGGGCAGATTTTCTCTATTCTGTGTGGAAAGAAGAGCACTTAATACTCATCTCCAAACTTAACACCTTCAGATGCGTTCAGCTAGAAGCAGCGTTACAGGGCTGTGGTTTAAAGGCCTTAATGGAAACCACAATGACATAGCATCCGTTCCTCCTGTTTGTTAGCCTCGCAACCTTTTCTGCTACAGGGCCCATTCTCAGAGCAGTACAGAAGGGTATAATGCAGAGACGTGCACACACACACAGTCACAACACAGTTTGACACGGGCTCTGTCCATCATGTGGCCGGACTATCTGCATTCCCTTCTCTGGTATATCACATGGGACCTGAGTATTATCCCCATGGTTATATCTATGAGCAAGTGGCACTCACAACAAAGTGCCACAATCTATGAACGTCTTCAGAGATTGTTAGAGCTTTATTGCGAAAATGCAACAAATCAAGAACTGAAGTTGAAGGGTGATGAAACGAGGGGAAAAACGTGACAGGAAGTTTCTCACTCCAGTACCAGAAGTACCTCCGAGGTTTCACCATGACTCAGAAGAGACAGGAAGCCACGTCATAACAGTCCAGTACAACATTCAGGTCATATGAAACAAGTCAGCCTTTACCTTATAGCTTTTCTTCCTGTTTCCACTGTTGAGCCTACTCTGGGAACATCTCAATGTCTGCGTATTAGGAAGCACATCTCAACCGTTTATGAGGTAATCCTCATAAGGGTAAGCCTTGTTAAAAAAGAGGAAAAATAATCTGTTTGCCCTTTACTGAGGATGTTCTTCTTCTCCAAATGTCTGTTGTTGGTTTCAGGTCCCACTGCTGTTTGTGTCGCAAGATGGCCGCCCCCGCTCCGATTGCCCAGGAGGAGTTAGAGGAACTGAGAGAGGCGTTCTCTAAGATTGGTGAGGCTGACAAAAAGTTCCCTGAGTTGTTCATCTTATTTCCTTCCTAAAGATGAATATTCAATCATTCATTTAAAACATCCATTGGTAGTGAAACAGTGATGTAATGTAATGTTTATCTATCTAGATTTGAGAGACGGGATATTACCCAATACCCATACCCATCTTCCTCGCCCCCACCCCCGTCCTCCACCCCCCTCCTCCAACCACCTCCTCCACCCACACATACTATCTGGACAGTTGTAAATTACCTTTAACCTTCCTCTTCTGTTCCAGATGTGGACAGCCAAGGCCACATCAGGACAGGTGACTTAAACGACCTCTTCAAAGCCGCCAACCTGCCTCTGCCGGGGTACCGCGTGCGAGAGGTCATCCAGGATCTCACCAGCACGGGAGAACAGCACGATGGCAAGGTCACCTTCGACGAGTTTGTTGACGTAAGTTTAAAGGTCAAGTATTTACAATCAATGTCAAATGGCAGACCAATAACGATCTAGTGATGACACCCACACAGGAGGAGACAGAGTAGGTCTCACCATGGTCTTCCTAACACAGGTGGTCCACGGGCTGAAGAGCACAGAGGTGGCCAAGACCTTCAGGAAAGCCATCAACAAGAAGGAGGGACTGAGGGCCGTGGCCGGCACCTCCGAACAGTCCGGGACTCAGCACTCCTACTCCGGTTAGAGGCATCCGTTAACAAGCTTTTTAGAGGGAATTGCCTTTAACAGAAATTCTGTAAGGATCATTACATGACCTGTTTTATTGCTTATGTCATTGAGAAACTGCTACACTTGCTAGTACACAATAGTAGAACCTGTTGAAGTTGTATAACGTTCAATCAAGTTGTTTCACTGCAAAGTTATCTATTTTCTGTCAACCTGAGTAGACAGTTTAATTGAGGAACCACCATTTCACAGAATAGGAAACATGCATCAACCCAGACTTCCTTGTTTGTATTCTCTCATTTGCCAATCAATTAACCAATAGGACTGTATTACATTATGTAACTGCACATGCACAAATGACTAACAAGTTTGTTTGTGTTGACAGAGGAAGAAAAGGTGGCGTTTGTGAACTGGGTAAACAAAGCTTTGGAAAAGGACCCAGATTGCAAGCATGTTCTGCCCATGGACCCCAACACTGACGACCTCTTCACAGCCATGGGGGATGGGATCGTTCTATGGTAGATACTGAATCTATCATCTCACTGCTGTTTTATGTACTTCAATTGCGTGAAAACTGTCTGAGAAGGAAAATCCCTATAGTTTACCTCTGCCCTGGTTCTGGTCCATTTACATAGATCAAATTACAAGAGGACATGTCAGATGTTATAAATGTATTGTTTTAGTCCTGATATGTTTTCCTGTGACCTTGTAGTAAGATGATCAACCTGTCTGTTCCTGACACCATTGATGAGAGGACAATCAACAAGAAGAAACTCACACCTTTCACCATCCAGGTAACTTTTCCTTCTTCTCTTGCACGACATCTAAAACGTAGAATTCAATGCCCTCATTGGACAAGTAGCTCTGGCTAAGCGTTATGATTGGTCTGGAGGGCGTTGGCCTGGGTGAGGAGCCTAAGAGCACCATGTCAGGCCTGCTAGCTGCTCCGTCCTTCATGCTGTGGTGTCGGCCTGCAGGAGAACCTGAACCTGGCGCTGAACTCAGCCTCGGCCATCGGCTGCCACGTGGTGAACATCGGAGCGGAGGACCTGAAGGAGGGCAGGCAGCACCTGGTGCTGGGCCTGCTGTGGCAGGTCATCAAGATCGGCCTGTTCGCCGACATCGAGATCAGCAGAAACGAAGGTGTGTGTGTGTGTGCTATGACTCTCCCATGACCTTAATGTACGTATTATACTTGTATATTGGAAGTCATGGGTGTTTAATTTGCATATGTGTGTGTGTGTAGCCCTGATGGCCCTTCTGAGGGACGGGGAGAGTCTGGAGGACCTGATGAAGTTGTCCCCAGAGGAGCTGCTGCTGCGATGGGCTAACTACCACCTGGAGGAGGCCGGCTGCCCCAAGATCAACAACTTCAGCTCAGACATCAAGGTGGGTCTAACACACACCCCCTACATGCTCACTCAAAGATACACACACACCCTACATGCACACACACACATTCACTAATGCCATGTCCTTGCACACACACACACACACACACACACACACACAGACATCCAAGCGATCTGATGTCATCTGTTGTCATGTTCCAGGATTCTAAGGCGTACTACAATCTCCTCAACCAAGTTGCCCCTAAAGGCGATGAGGATGGAATCCCTCCTATTGCCATCGATATGTCAGGAGTGAGAGTAAGTTTTCATGTTGGATTATCGATACCCACTAACCACTGCAAACACTGCCATGCAGTGGTCTTACTGCAACTAGGAATTATAGTCATGTAAGTTAACATATTAAACATGGTGGATCTTGTGGATCACACTACCCATGCAAACGAAGCTTTCAAATGTAGTGGTCATACTGCAACCAGTATGACGTTTAAAATGGAATGTTTTAGTCCTGAATCATATGAATCTTATGAATGTGAGCTAACATATCACCCTTCACCTGACCCTCTGCAGGAGAAGGAGGACCTGAAGAGAGCAGAGTGCATGCTGGAACAGGCAGACCGACTCAACTGCAGGCAGTTCGTCACGGCAACCGATGTTGTTCGGGGTAACCCCAAACTGAACTTGGCCTACATAGCCAACCTGTTCAACAAATACCCTGCTCTGAAGAAGCCAGAGAACCAGGACTTCGATTGGAGCTCTATTGAGGGTACGTGTCTAAGATGCCGGGCTTGGGAAGCATCAGGGGCTTGGGGCGTGGGTGGGGCAGAATCTTATTTGTTTTTACATTTACATTTAGTCATTTAGCAGACGCTCTTATCCAGAGCGACTTACAGTAAGTACAGGGACATTCCCCCCGAGGCAAGTAGGGTGAAGTGCCTTGCCCAAGGACACAACGTCATATTGGCGGGGCGGGGAATCGATCCGGCAACCTTCTGATTACTAGCCCGACTCCCTCACCACTCAGCCATCTGACTCCCGTCCAGTCCCTCACTCCCGTTTTTCTTTTCTTTTTTTTATAACTGATAATGTGGTCGTTAAATATAATTTTCTTAGTAAGAAGTTGTGGGAGGGGGGCCAGGTCTGCCTTTTCCAAAGAGGACGGGACAGAGGATGGGACAGGTCCCATCCAGTATTATGTAACTTACGGGACAGGTCCCATCCAGTATTATGTAACTTACGGGACAGGTCCCATCCAGTATTATGTAACTTACGGGACAGGTCCCATCCAGTATTATGTAACTTACTTCACCGGTAACATCTACTGAGTACTCCAGGAAGACATAAAACAACACTTAGCTGAAATCTTTCTTTCTGAAGCCACCTTGTCACTTCTGACCTTAACCAGTCGTGTTTGTCTGATGAAGGTGAGACCAGAGAGGAGAGAACCTTCAGGAACTGGATGAACTCTCTGGGTGTCAATCCTCGTGTCAACCATCTCTACGTGTAAGTATTGACACGCCATGACGTGGCGAATGTTCATTCGTGTTTTCACCCTTGTGTGTAAGAGAGAGTTCATGCAAGTGTCTGGAATTCATTTGTGCGTGTATGTGTGTGTGTGTGTGTTCACAGGGACCTGTCTGATGCCCTCGTCATCTTCCAGCTGTATGAGAAGATCAACGTGCCGGTGGACTGGGACAGAGTTAACAAACCTCCCTACACCAAACTGGGCAGCAACATGAAGAAGGTAACACAACAGTGGATGTCTCTGTCACAACACTAACGCCAGTGGGACCTGAAACCCAGCATGACACATTTAGACCAGCACAGTAGAACACCCTGCCTCCAGTATTACACCCTGCCTCCATTAGTACACCCTGCCTCCAGTATTACACCCTGCCTCCAGTAGTACACCCTGCCTCCAGTATTACACCCTGCCTCCAGTAGTACACCCTGCCTCCAGTATTACACCCTGCCTCCATTAGTACACCTTGCCTCCAGTAGTACACCCTGCCTCCAGTATTACACCCTGCCTCCATTAGTACACCCTGCCTCCAGTAGTACACCCTGCCTCCAGTATTACACCCTGCCTCCATTAGTACACCCTGCCTACAGCAGTACACCCTGCCTCCATTATTACACCCTGCCTCCATTAGTACACCCTGCCTCCAGTAGTACACCCTGCCTCCAGTATTACACCCTACCTCCATTAGTACACCCTGCCTCCAGTATTACACCCTGCCTCCATTAGTACACCCTGCCTCCAGTAGTACACCCTGCCTCCAGTATTACACCCTGCCTCCATTAGTACACCCTGCCTCCAGCAGTACACCCTGCCTCCAGTAGTACACCCTGCCTTCAGTATTACACCCTGCCTCCATTAGTACACCCTGCCTCCAGCAGTACACCCTGCCTCCAGTAGTACACCCTGCCTCCATTAGTACACCCTGCCTCCAGTAGTACACCCTGCCTCCAGTAGTACACCCTGCCTCCAGTAGTACACCCTGCCTCCAGTAATACACCCTGCCTCCAGTAGTACACCCTGCCTCCAGTAGTACACCCTGCCTCCAGCAGTACACCCTGCCTCCAGTAGTACACCCTGCCTCCAGTAGTACACGCTGACTAGGACTTGGCTCCATCACAAGGTTCTTGCACTACAGCAGGATGCCCTAACGAGGATCATTCTGTCCATCCTAGCTGGAGAACTGCAACTACGCCGTAGAGCTGGGCAAGAAAGAGGCCAAATTCTCTCTGGTGGGCATCGCCGGACAAGACCTCAACGAAGGGAACCACAAACTGACCCTTGCCCTGCTGTGGCAGCTGATGAGGAGGTAAGAGGACAAAGAAACTACAACCATGATCTTGTATCCTGGAGATCACTTAAATTTACATTTAGTCATTTAGCAGACGCTCTTATCCAGAGCGACTTACATTAAGTACAGGGACATTCCCCCCGAGGCAAGTAGGGTGAAGTGCCTTGCCCAAGGACACGTCATTTTTTGGCCACTTTTGATTACTAGCCCAATTCCCTCACCGTTTAGCCATCTGACTCCCTGAGATACTAATTTTTAACATTGTGGACCTTCCATCGTACGTCAGGTACACTCTGAACATCCTGGAGGAGCTGGGTGACGGTCAGAAGGTCATCGATGACACCATCGTCACCTGGGTCAATGAGACTCTCTCCCAGGCCGGGAAGAGCACCATCTCTGGGTTCAAGGTAGGCTGCATTCACACTGCTGTGCAACCTAACTATGACCACAGTGCCTAGCTTATGTGCTAGTTGGCTAATTCTTTCCAATAGAGCCTTTTGTGTCATACCTGTCACTGTAAGTGTAATTCAAGTGATGTACTAGATCTACAGACTCTGTCGTTCTGTCTCTCCAGGATGGGTCCATCGGCAGCAGTCTTCCCGTCCTGGATGTGATCGATGCCATCCAGCCCGGCTCCATCCGTTACGACCTGCTCAAGATGGACGACATGACAGAGGAAGAGAAACTCAACAATGCCAAGTACGTCACGACACCTTTAAGGGAACGCACCTTGTTAGGATGTTGTTATAGTTCAGGGGAAGGCAGATCCAATGCCTGCATGTTCCTTAAGACTGCTTCTGGTTCCAACTGTGGCATTGGGGACCGGCCCATACAAACTCACAAATTAGATTCAACTTCATTGTGCAGGGTACAGGTACGAAGCCAATGAAATGCAGTTAGCATCTAACCAGATGGGCAAAATAATGACATTTATGTGCATATGTATGTCCAGACGGTTGTTGCCAACCCTGAATGAAAATGTTCACGTTGTTCATCTCAGCTCTCTAACCCCGTCATGTTGCTATGTGGGTTGCCAGGTATGCCATCTCCATGGCGAGGAAGATTGGAGCGCGGGTGTACGCCCTCCCAGAGGACCTGGTGGAGGTGAAGCCCAAGATGGTGATGACCGTGTTCGCTTGTCTCATGGCCAGGGGGATGAAGAGAGCTTAGGGGGCCGCAGTCTCACCTCCTGCAGGATTTACTGCATCACTCAGATGATGGTCGCCAAAACCCATTTCAAAACAATGTGCTATTCCTCAAAACTGCCACTTGAGAACTGTCACATTTTCCTCACACAAATGGAGGATGATAAGCAATTATTTTGTCTTTGATTGAAAATATGAAATAAACACATCAGGGTAATAACTGATTTTTTGTATTAAAACTTTGTTGGTTTTTGTTGAATATCACTTAGCCTACCCAATACTAGAAATGTACACTCCACTAGCACCAAACTGTCTGTGTTGCTAAACAACTCTGAGTTTCACTAGCTGTCTGTAACATGTCTATATCGGACAAATCTTAGTTTTTCATCTCATCTATTTTAAAAACACAGATCCCTTGTGTCCAACAGCTAACACGGGAATCAAACCGCAAACCAAAGACAAATTTTAACATGTTTTAATGAAACAAAACGGACAAGCATCCATCTGCAAAAGGAGGAAAAAAACACTTGTTCAAAATTCCATTTCAAAATATGTCCATCCTTTTTTCTCCCAGAAAAGAGAAAAAAAACTTCAGAGTTCAGAACAAGACTTCAGACAGGGTCTAGAGAGAGTGAATACTGTCTGGGTATATATTCAGCCTTGGAACAGCTTCTGTGTGAGTAGAGATAGAGAGAGAGGAGGGGGCGCTATTTCCTCTTGTTAGCTTTCTCTCTATGGGAGCAGGCTTTATTTGGCAGGTTGAGCCACTGCCACATATCTATGAAACCCTGCAGTAGACCATTATTTGGCAGGCTTGGCCTCTGGGGGGTTTTCCCCCGTGTCCAGGGTCTTGAGGAGCCGGAAGAGGCCAGCGGCCTCTCGTATGCGGCTGAACTCGATGCAGAAGGCCTGGACCTCGATGAACAGGTCCTGGACGTTGATGATCTTGTTCCGGATCAGAGACTGAAGGAACACACAGACCAGACGAACCAGACGGTTCTACAGAAGGAAATAAGAAGAGGGGTGATGAATGACTTCAGAGAGCTGTGGTCTGGGAGCTGAAGCCAGCAGCTACTAAGCTGTTTCCTTTCTGAGAAAAAAAGATTTGTGTTGGCTGATGTCACAGACCAAGATACTGCTGCTTCAGCTACTGTGTGAAGTATAGAGCAAACAGAGTCTATTGGCCGTGGCTTAGGCTGTAGTCACATCCTGCACATTCTCTGAACAAAGGGTGGAGGAGGTGGGCATGTTGGGTTTCTTACATGTGCAGGGCAAAAGTTGACCAATGTTCTACAGTGAATTTTAGAAATACCATTGATAATGCCAGGGAGTCAGATGGCTGAGCGGTGAGGGAGTCAGGCTAGTAATCGAAAGGTTGCTGGATCGATTCCCCGCCCTGCCAAATGACGTTGTGTCCTTGGGCAGTCCTTGGGCACTTCACCCTACTTGCCTCGGGGGGAATGTCCCTGTACTTACTGTAAATCGCTCTGGATAAGAGCGTCTGCTAAATGACTAAATGTAAATGTAAATGTAAGAACATTGTGTACAGTTGACAAACAGTAAATATAATTTGACAATATGTTTAAGTGGGGAGTCAGGTGGCTGAGCGGTTAGGGAATTGGGCTAGTAATCCAAAGGTTGCTGGTTCGATTCCCTGGCCTTGCCAATGACGTTGTGTCCTTGGGAAAGGCACTTCACCCTACTTGCCTCGGGGGGACTGTCCCTGTACTTACTGTAAGTCGCTCTGGATAAGAGCGTCTGCTAAATGACTAAATGTTTTTTTTAAATGTTTTAATGGTAAAAAGGCAGTTGGTGTTAAATGAAAGCACTTAGACCTCTGATCCATAAGTAGCTTGGTGTGGGGACTGTGGGTTAGACTCGATCTGAACGAAAGCATTTAACTCTGGCAGCCTTAAGCCTGGCGCCTTTAATCAGATTACACCCTGAGCTCCAGAGCCATTGTCTGTCCACTCTCCCGTACCTGCATGTACTTGTCCTTTATCTGTTCACAGGTGGAGATGCAGTTGGAGATGTACAGGTGGATGAACTCAGGCGGGAGGTCAACTGCAGTAGTCAGCCTTTAGAAACAGAGATCCTCGTTACATTAAAAACATCCCCCCCCCCTCAAAATATGTTATCAAGTCAATCATGAAAACCAGACGCCTGTTCCATAAAGCGAGTTAACTGAATTAAACAGGCATATGTCAGGGAAAGTAACTGCCCGAAGCCTGGTTTGTCCGGTACACTCCCTTTATGGAACAGGCCCCTGGTCAAGCCACATCTATTTCCTTCTCATTGTTTGTCTGATGTTTTCAGACTTCAATTCCCCCCCCTCCCCCCAAATCCTGGAAGGTAGCCATCTGTCTCCCCAGCCCTGCTGCCTACCTGTTGACCACTTCCATGGAGTGCAGGGACATGTCCATGTTGACCAGCACAGAGAAGTACTCTGTGATCTGGCTGGACTGCATCAGCTTCAGCAGCATCTCGATGGCCACCAGGGGGTTGTTCTCCACCAGGTCTGGCAGCTTGGCGGGGGTCAGGCCGATGTGGTACACTAGCTTCAGGTCCTTCTCCAGCTCCCCCAGAAGCTGTAGGGGTGTGGGGAGGGGGGGTGTGGGGAGGGAGGGTGTGGGGAGGGAGGGTTGTGGGGAGGGAGGGTGTGGGGAGGGAGGGTGTGGGGAGGGAGGGTTGTGGGGAGGGAGGGTGTGGGGAGGGAGGGTGTGGGGAGGGAGGGTTGTGGGGAGGGAGGGTGTGGGGAGGGAGGGTGTGGGGAGGGAGGGTTGTGGGGAGGGAGGGTGTGGGGAGGGAGGGGTGTGGGGAGGGAGGGGTGTGGGGAGGGAGGGTGTGGGGAAGGAGGGGTGTGGGGAGGGAGGGTGTGGGGAAGGAGGGGTGTGGGGAGGGAGGGTGTGGGGAAGGAGGGGTGTGGGGAGGGAGGGTGTGGGGAGGGAGGTAGGGGTGTGGGGAGGGAGGTAGGGGTGTGGGGAGGGAGTGTGTGGGGAGGGAGGGATATGGAGTATGGTATGTCACGATTTTGAAGATGAGAAAAGTTCTCTTCAGAGCCTCCAACGACCCTTTTTCACTTACAACATTTCCTCCTGAACCACAGTGCTACAGCTTCAATATCGCCTCTTTTTTGAGATACCATTTCAGCATTCAAACTGCCTTCTAAAACTCAATTTCCCATGGTGCCCTGCGTGGGAGTGTGAGGGACAGGGGTGGGCTCACCTGGGACTGCTGCTGGGCTGACAGCGGGCTCTTGAAGGCCTTGGACATGATGCGTTTGATCTCCACACCCGTGCTGTTCTTCACACACATGGAGCGGTCCCACTGGATGCTGTGGTCGGGCTCCGTGGGGTTCAGCCACGCCAGCTCGTCCTCGCACACGTGCAGTGGAGGGGGCGGCCGGATGAACTCTGGGCGGAAGTGACCTGACGAGCAGAAGATGGTCAATCTTTTTGTGGTGGTAAAAAATAAAATGGTTCTTTTCTTTTTTTTACTCTAGTTTCAGAACTGAAAGACTTGCCTTAATCTGCATGTTGTTTGTGATGTTTATGTATGCTTTTACTGTGGTACTACTGTCATTATACAGGACTGACAAACCCATATTGAATTGTCCCTTGTTTTAAATATCTATCATCTGGCATCTTGCTCGACAAGTCGTCAACTTACTCTCCAGGGGAGGGCGGGGCCCTGTCACCAGAGACTCTGTGATCTGATTGGCCACTGAACTGTCAAATCCAGAGTTGGATGAATCAGGGTCGGGGTCGTTGAGAATGCTGGGAAAGCTGGCCTTGCTCTGAGTGGGCAGTTCTGACTGGCGCTCTGGCAAACAAGCAGGAAGTGAGGCTGGTTATTTTCACTTGGAAGAAGCCAACTTAGTTCCTTATTTCGTTTACATTTCATAGGAATGTGTCCGTTACCTGCCAAAGCCAGCTGAAGTCCGCTGATGTCTATGGACTGAGGCATGTTCCCTACGTCCATGCAGGATACCTGTCTAGGCGTCTTCTTGAACAGCTCTCTGGGAGGAGCCAACATTAGCTGGGACAGGAAAAACTTCTCTGGTTGAGTGATGGGCGGCAGAAATCCTGTAAACATTGAAACGAAAAGTGACAAATTCGAATTAGCTGTTAAGAATAAGAGTGTACACTTTTATTCCCCCCCCCCCCCCCCCCACACACACTTTCTCAGTCTTAGTGAGTCTTTCCGTCTCCATCACTTAGCCTACTCATAATGATACACGTTCAGACTCAGAAACATACCGGACAGAGGTTCCTCTTGCTCCTCTCCAGCAGATGTAGGGTTCAGCAAGTGAGCAAAGACAGCAGCGAATGGGTTGGCTGCAAGAGGCTCGGTGCGGTACATCTCCCATAGCAGGTAGAGAGCAGTCAGGCGCTGAGGAGAGCTGGGCAGAAGGTCAGGCTGTTGAAGTAGCATCACCAAAACCGAGCCGACTCGGAAATGTTCGGTCTTTCCGAAATAATGATGGAAGGCAGTTGAGAGACTTTCAAAAGTGTTGGTGCATGCCTCTTCGGATATGATGCCCAACAGATTGGAGAGCTCTTTCGGGGCGAGCGTCATATTTGTTGAAATTTTTGACAAGCTAGCTAGAAAATGCTCTTTGCTCGCGCTAGTTAGCTAGCTAACGATAGCTAGCTAGCTAGCTAGCTAGCATGTGAAGTCATGATTAAATCAAATTATATAGCCTATCAAAAAATACATCAACCTAATAAAGGCTTACATAACAACCTTACTGAACTATTAGGCCTTCATTTAGAATAAAGGTATTCGTGCAAAATGAAGAAAGTTGTCTTTCACCGCTGTCATGTCCATCAGTTTCTACTTCATTCACAACATTGGCTCGTCGTTGTTTGAACTCGCCGATGACCCGACAGCGATCGAATTGCATGATGGGAGCTGATGTTCATGAGGGTCCATTGGCTGTATTTAACAGACTTTACGATTCATTCTATTGGTTTGTTATTGATGCTGAACGTATGTCCTATTTTCTTTTGAATATTTACATGGTTAACATCACACATAAGACTTTGTAAGATATTAAGACATAATACTAAGGCAATATTTTGCCAACCCGGACATAAACGAAATCTCCCAGGTGTTCACTACCCACAATCCTTTGCGACTTCCTTTCCGACTTTACTCGGGCAGAAGTGAGTACTGTTTTTCAAAATCACCTTATTTATCTGATGTCATCCAGGCTATGTATCCATGTATTAAACAATTATCGTACCAGGAGTACAAGATAAGTTGTCAAGGTCCCTTAAAAGTATATTATTATTCATCCGAGCGTAGCAATTCATGTACATTTGCAATAACATAAATGGCTATTTTGCCTTTGGCCAAACAGCTGTATCTTTACCCTGTGTAGTGTCAAACTAAGCTGGCTACCTTTAGGTAACACTCCTGGAAATTCAGTTTGTAGAGTCGGTGGATATGATGGGAGCTCTCCGGTAGTATATGCATGCATATGTCTAGTCAATATGATGATTATCAAAGCCAGTGAGGCACCGGTACCACTAAGTTGGTAGCCGGTTACCAAGCCGCAGCCAGAAAGGTCTGTCAATCAGCACTCTGGCGTCAAAGCAAACTTTGTCATTTGGCCAGATAAGCAGCTGTAGAGTTAAATGCAGTAGTTAAGGATATTTAAGAAATTAAGTGGCCAGTAACGCAACTTTGCTTGCATGACATGTCATGCCTGTTGACACTTGTCAAGCGCTCAATGACTTGATTGTAACCGTTTGTGCTACCTAGTTTGTGTACCTACCAAGTCTATGACTAGTTATCGATAGTCTACTAAACAGTAAGTAACTACCAACTCTATCGTAGATGGCGCCTACCAAGAAGGGAGGTGAAAAAAAGAAGGGTCGTTCTGCCATCAACGAGGTGGTGACCAGGGAGTACACCATCAACATCCACAAGCGCATCCATGGAGTGTGAGTACACAAGGGTCATTGCTTCTTATGCATGTGCGGTTTTCCAGCTATGCGGTAAAGGATGCTGTGTTGTCCAAGTGTGTGTCATGTCGTTTCCACGGTCTTTAAACATGCTGGAAAGTTTGATGACCTGCCAGGGAATTAGCTCTTCCTAGATTTGGAAAATGCTTAATTCCATAATTGATGTCTGAGGTAGTAACTTGGCTGTTATTTGACCTGCACTTCTGAAAGGTGTGCAGGTACTAACATTACTTTCATAAGAGATTAACAGTACTTGTTGTGCAAATCCTTTGAACAGAGTCTAATGAGGCTGTCTAAGTCATGGGTGTATGTTTCGGGGCTGGGAACCCTGTTTGTCTGCTTCCATGGTGATTTGATTGGCATGTGATGGAAAGACAGTACTTGGTTGATGGGCTGGTGGTGGTGGTGAACACTGGCACCAAGTCAGACTTGAAGCATTATTTAATAACGTGCGTGTGGATTTGTATACATTTACTTGCGGTTGTGGTTTGAGTAGTCTTTTTTAGAATTGTTTATCATTTTTATGATGGACCAAAGCAGGGTGTAGCAGTGTACTCTCTTGTTGGATCACAGCAGGTAGTCTAGGCCTGCAGATTACTCAGTCTCTTGTTAGATCACAGCAGGTAGTCTGGGCCTGCAGACTAGTCAGTCTCTTGTTAGATCACAGCAGGTAGTCTAGGGCTGCAGACTAGTCAGTCTCTTGTTAGATCACAGCAGGTAGTCTGGGCCTGCAGACTAGTCAGTCTCTTGTTAGATCACAGCAGGTAGTCTAGGCCTGCAGACTAGTCAGTCTCTTGTTAGATCACAGCAGGTAGTCTGGGCCTGCAGACTACTCAGTCTCTTGTTAGATCACAGCAGGTAGTCTAGGCCTGCAGACTACTCAGTCTCTTGTTAGATCACAGCAGGTAGTCTGGGCCTGCAGACTAGTCAGTCTCTTGTTAGATCACAGCAGGTAGTCTGGGCCTGCAGACTAGTCAGTCTCTTGTTAGATCACAGCAGGTAGTCTAGGCCTGCAGACTAGTCAGGTCACAGCAGGTAGTCCGGGCCTGCAGACTAGTCAGTCTGTTGTTAGATCACAGCAGGTAGTCTGGGCCTGCAGACTACTCAGTCTCTTGTTGGATCACAGCAGGTAGTCTGGGCCTGCAGACTAGTCAGTCTCTTGTTAGATCACAGCAGGTAGTCTGGGCCTGCAGACTAGTCAGGTCACAGCAGGTAGTCCGGGCCTGCAGACTAGTCAGTCTCTTGTTGGATCACAGCAGGTAGTCTAGGCCTGCAGACTAGTCAGTCTCTTGTTAGATCACAGCAGGTAGTCTAGGCCTGCAGACTAGTCAGTCTCTTGTTAGATCACAGCAGGTAGTCTGGGCCTGCAGACTAGTCAGTCTCTTGTTGGATCACAGCAGGTAGTCTGCGCCTGCAGACTAGCAGACTAGTCAGTTTCTTGTTGGATCACAGCAGGTAGTCTAGGCCTGCAGACTAGTAAGTCTCTTGTTAGATCACAGCAGGTAGTCTGGGCCTGCAGACTAGTCAGTCTCTTGTTGGATCACAGCAGGTAGTCTGCGCCTGCAGACTAGTCAGTCTCTTGTTGGATCACAGCAGGTAGTCTGGGCCTGCAGACTAGTCAGTCTCTTGTTGGATCACAGCAGGTAGTCTGGGCCTGCAGACTAGTCAGTCTCATGTGCTTCCTGTTGCCCCGTGTGCAGGTCCTTCAAGAGGAGGGCTCCCCGCGCTCTGAAGGAGATCCGTAAGTTCGCCATGAAGGAGATGGGGACCCCTGACGTACGCATCGACACCCGTCTGAACAAGGCTGTGTGGACAAAGGGAGTCAGGTGAGCCGCTTCGCCAGGCCCTCTGTTACCCTAGTTTTCCGGGGTGACTGTTGTCGTGGTGAACAGGGGTGACTGTGTTGTCGTTGATGGTGACCAGGGGTGACTGTGTCGTTGCAGGAACGTACCCTACCGCATGCGCGTGCGTCTGTCGAGGAAGCGTAACGAGGACGAGGATTCTCCCAACAAACTGTACACCCTGGTCACCTATGTCCCCGTCACCACATACAAAGGTGAGGCTGGCTGGCCAGGGTCATGGACAGGCACGCTGAAAAGGATTAGGGTTATTCAGAAGTGGACATGACCTGCACCTGTTTACTTATAGTTGCATGTCATCGGATCTTTCACACGGAATGTTTCCCCCCAGACCAGTTCCATTGGAACTAAGTATTCTATAATGTTTTTAATCTTTGCAGTTTGCAGGATGTGTGTGTGGTTGTTGACTGTGCATTCTCTTTTCTCCACAGGTCTGCAGACAGTCAATGTGGACGAGAACTAGTTTGTTCACCATTGTGGAAATAAAAATCGTAAAAGGAAACTACTGTGTTTGGCATGCTTACTAGGACTCACGGACGTTCCCATGGCAACACAACAGGCCTCCATGTGTTTGATGCCATGCAGCTGTTAGGATGAGGTAGGGTACTATTTACAGCCTGAATTGTTTAGAACCCACTGCCCAGCAGGTGGCAGTGAGGCTGGCTTGAGGGTTGCCTGGTCCCAGTTCCCCTCCCAACACAAACAGGAACATTTGGGGGCTTAAATATTTAATGATAAAACATGTAAACCATAAAATGAAATGTATAGATTGTGTTTTTAAAAGATCATAACAAAGGTAAACACTCTTAACGTGTATTTGGTCAATCGCAGTGTACTTTGTCACATGGTGAAGTCCTAACTGGACGACTGCACTTGTTCATGAGTCAACATCATTCCTCACAGCAGATCTGATTGGCTCATGACAGAGCAGGCACAGGTGATTGTCCAA
The DNA here is from genome assembly GCF_021917145.1 of Hypomesus transpacificus. NCBI lineage: Eukaryota > Metazoa > Chordata > Actinopteri > Osmeriformes > Osmeridae > Hypomesus > Hypomesus transpacificus. The sequence goes on from NC_061082.1 coordinate 5,153,908, forward strand.
TGACAGGAAGTTCATTCTCGCTCTTCATAGTACTGGTCACATTTAAGGCTTCAATGGTTTGAGATAGAGGTATGTTTGAAAATGACCATACTTTTTGAAATTATAAAATACAGTTAGGACAAAACATTATATACAGTATCATTGGCTGATACCTTACTTATGGATAATCATTATAAGCCTATTGTGTTGAGGCACTAACTAGATGATTCCTTTGTAAATTTCAACTCAGTTAAAGACTAGCCAACTGGATCCTTTGGTCAGAAGACCGCAGGCTAACGTAAGACACTTGGGAGGTTATGCCTTTGAAAACATGCTACAACTAAGTTATTGCAGTGTAAAGAAAATAAATAGATGATTGGTTTGTTCCCATTCAACAAGGCAAGGATATGACAAAAATAATACTTGCTCATGAACCCTAAACTGAAGATAAAATAAAATCCCTTCTTTAATGTAGGATTCCATGTAGTGCATCACGAAACGTAAAACTCACAGTAAATATGATTTGATAAATACTCCACTTACTCTTGCACTGATTATTGCTTGTGTTTCTAAATGAGAAATCCCAGGTTTTTACAGAGTTAGGAAAAGAAGAAGAAGAAGTAGGCCCTGTTTTTCATCTGCTACATTCGGGTCTTGTGCTCGAAATCTCCCCTCGGCACCCTCCCCTCGGCCCCCCCCCCCCCCCCTCCCCTCGGCCCCCCCCTCCACAGCACAGCAGGGCCTGAGCTACAGCTCTCCTGACTGGCTGCTTGAGCAGATTCTGTGTCCGCTCCCGTCCACATTAGCTAAGCCTGTGCTCGAGCATGAGCAGACCGGCACGTTGGTGGTACTGCTTCACCTTGGCCGCCGCCACCTTGGCCGGGAGATCCACCGGCGCCTCGAAGAAGTTCACCAGCATCTGCTCCGTCAGCATGGAGGCCAGGATCTGAGCGAAGCTGACCGTCCACTCGCTGCCTGGCTCCGTCAGGCTCCCCTCCTCCTCCTCCCCTCTGGAGCCGAAGACAGGAGTGTCTTCAGAGCAGTCACCACTGTCCTCCAGCCCCTCTCTGGCCCCGCCCCCACTTTCTCTGGTCCCGCCCTCGTTGCTCCTGTCTGACCCGGAGCAGCGGCCTCGATGACCAGCTTCGCCGATCTGCAGCACCAGGCTGGTCACCGTGGCGATTCCCTGGAACAGCTCGTTCTCGTCGGGGTGGCCGTGGAACATGCTGGAGACGGTCTTACAGAACTGGATGAACTCTCTCTGAGGAGCAGAGGAGGAAGGGTTGAGTCATGATTATCACACTACTCTGGAATAGAAAAAGTCTGTGGATTAAATCCACTGGCGTACTGTATAAAATATGGAGAAAGCAGAGAAAGAGGGTTTTCTGTGAGTGTGTCTCCAGAAGCTGGTGGTGAAGGTGCTACCTGGTTCATCAGGGGGAGGGGTTTCTCCAGGGTCTTCTCCTTCTCCTTGGCTAGGTCCCTCAACATCTGCTTCAACTGCTCCTGGTAGCCTTTCATCTCCTCTGCACCCCACACACACACACACCGGGTTAACAAACTGATTGACACCATCTATGTTTCACAGCGCAGGGGGAACTAGGTTACTAACACTGTAAAATCGTAAGTTTGCGTAGAAGCAGTGGGTTTTGCAATTGTGTCGATTGGTTCACACATGAAAGCTTTTGACACAAGCGATTTGCAACACCCTCAACTTGAGATACGGTTACAAACCTCCGACTTATTCTGCTACTTTCAGAGCCAAGATACATGTTGTATTGCATTGGAGCAGCACAGCCAATACTAAGGGGTTTTTCAAGGTGTTGAATAAAAACGCATTTTACACCTCTCGTAGAACAGATTAGTTTTAACAGATTTATACAAATAAAAAAAGGCTTGTCAACCAGCTGAAGGCATCAACTTCATGATCGACATGTTGAAGCGAAACACTGAAGTATCCTCTACAGACAGTGACAGCTGGATGGCATGGCGTCTGCCAGGGCAGTGATGGTCACCAGTGTTGGGAAAGTTTGATTTCTACGTGAACTAGTTCAGTTCATAATTTACACATTTTAAAATGAAATAGTTTAGTTCATAATAAAAAATGTTGAACTATGTTCACAGGTCCAAAAAATGACACCAGACTGAACGCGTTCACAGTATCGTTCATCAGGCAGTAGCTAATACAGTACGTTCAGTTCACGTTCACAGTATCGTTCATCAGGCAGTAATACAGTACGTTCAGTTCACGTTCACAGTATCGTTCATCAGGCAGTAATACAGTACGTTCAGTTCACGTTCACAGTATCGTTCATCAGGCAGTAATACAGTACGTTCAGTTCACGTTCACAGTATCGTTCATCAGGCAGTAATACAGTACGTTCAGTTCACGTTCACAGTATCGTTCATCAGGCAGTGATACAGTACGTTCAGTTCACGTTCACCAAAATTATGAACCCGTCCATGAACTTTCGTTCAATGAATGCATTCAGGCACAACACTGATGGTCACCAAAACATGTTCATGTTTTAAGGTGCCAGACTAACAGACGGAACAGTGAGGATTCGTACCTTCGGGCAGGTCCACATACAGAGGCCTGGTGGTGGACAGTATGGGGCTCTTCATCAGAGACGGCTCATCTTCATTCTCTGTCAGAGCTGCAAGCCAGACAGGCACCAAATCAACTTCCCCTCACCTTTACACACTTCATTAACACATAACCCACCTCAGAGGCTAAAGATAGTTCCTCTTCCCCCTCACCTGGGGGTATGTGCAAACGATACAGCAGCCTCATCTTCTCACTCAGCTCCTCGCAGTATAAAATATCTAAAACAAGATGAAAAATACATTTTTTTAAAGAATGTGGAGAAACTCAGTGAGAGACGCTGGACTTTGCTACGTCAAATTTTGTCTAGAAGTTTATTGTTTATCTAGAAGACAGAGCTCTTAATGTCTGAGTAGGAGGTTAAGAGGTGTGTTTACACCATCATACTTCATCTCAATATAACACACTCATTGACTGTACTCATGCCTTACAGCAGAAACAACCTCTCCTAAAAGCCTGGGCTATCGAGACCAGTAAAAGCTTAGTGGGCCAAACTCCAGATCAGATTGCCTGTGACAACACTAGGAAGGCTTCAGTTTCCGTCAATGACTCGCATTATAAGGGGAACTCGGCTTTAAATCATTTTAATATGTTATTTTAGGTTAGTGTACGCTGTGCCAAGCACGCTTACTCTGTTGTTCACTAAACACACAAACAGGTACAGTACTTCCCTTTCCACTTTCCCCCCCACACACTCACTGACTCCATCTCACACAAACAAACTGTCTTTCACTCGCTCACACTAATCCCGTCTCAGTCACACCCAGACACCCCCCGCTACGTACTGAGCCAGCCGGAGAACTCGCGGAAGGTGAGGAGGGCGTCTCTATCCTGGTCCAGCAGGGTGAAGGTGCGGTTGGCCACTGTGTCGGTGTGGACCCCACACAACCAGGGCACTAAGAGCCCATACAGGCTCTTGAACTGGGCCCGGTCCAGCCGGTACTGGTCCAGGTAGGGCCGGGCCGGGTCGTGGTGCTGCAGGGCCACCTCGGTGCTGCCGTCCCCCCAGTACAGGCTGATGAAGTGCTCCGTCTGGCAGGATGGATAGGGGCTCGACTGAGACTTATGAGACTATCATGTGACTTACGAGAATATCATGTGACTTACGAGAATATCGTGTGACTTATCAGAATATCATGCAGTTTTATTGAGCATCATGTGTTGGTATATGTTGTCAGGCATACGCTGATTTGAAAATGATCTCTTTTGTACTTTTCATTCGATTTTTTGGGACGCATTTATTTTCTTTCTTTAAAGAGAGCTCGGTCTGTTTTCTGAAGATGTCCTTGTAAGCTTTTATCAGTTATCAGCATGTCGTTATTTGGAGTTTGAGTTTTCTAGGTACAATTCATTGCTGTTCCTCTATGAGATCCAGTTCCTCACTACCACGGGAGGCGTACCTTAAAGAGGTCGTAGACGTCAGAGAGATCCACTGGGGAGAGAGACACTTCCGGAACCACCAGTCTCAGCTGCAGAGGAGACATACAGAGAGTTGTGTTTTTGTAGAAACATTGTATGATTTTTTCAAATCCGTTTGTTTAGTTTATCATCAGAGGGAAGAGAGAAGGGGAGGGAGAGAGGAACTCACAGCGTTCTCCTTGGTGGTATCTTCGTGTGCTTGCAGCACCTGGATCCGGTGTCTGCAGCGAAGCCTCTCTATCTGTCTCACTGTCAGGTCACCAAACTTCTGCAACACCCAGAACACTCATGTTAAACTTCAATATCTATCCAAAATGTATACAAAACAGCTCTGGCTAAAATAATGGAGATTATTTCACTTAGTGTTTCACCTACTGTTAACAAACATGTCTTCCTCCAACACTTTTGAAATATTGAATTCTACATAGAAATATGTAGACATGCATGGGTCTTATTTAGTTCTGTGTAGTTTTATGGAAGGACCCTGTTCCTGGAGGAATGTTGTTTTGTCGTCACCTGTACTAGCTGTATGTGATTGACATGATAATAAAAGCCACAAGACACTGGGTGAAGTGTCGTGTTTTGATTTGACAGCAGCACGGCAGCGTACACTCACCTCGTAGGAGTCTGTGATGAGGTCGGTGATCTGAGGGTGGACGGCCGGGGGGGCGCTGCCTTCCTCCCCAGACTGGGAGGGAGGAGGAGGGGGGGAGCGTTCCTCATCATGCCTCACCTGCTCCAGGAAGCTACGGGGAAAACCAGCAAACACACACCGTCTGTAAAAACACTACACACTCACGTGGATTACGTGTGTGTGAAAGACCCGATGAGTAATTATTTGTGCCATGTCCACGCCTTTGCATCTCTCCTTCTCCCTCTCTTTTCCCTTCTCCCCCCCTCTTTCTCTTTCTCCCTCTCCCCCTCTCTCTCCCTCTCTCTCGTTTACCCGGTAAGAATCATGAGCGCCTGTCCGTCGTCCAGGCTGGCGCAGAGGGCGGTGGCGTTGGCGTCGAGCACGGCCAGCCCCAGCTGGAAGATGGCTTTGATCCCGTGGAAGAAGAAGCAGTCGACCACGCAGACGGCACTGCGGAAGGGCAGCACGCTGAGGAACAGCGTGAGGAACCAGGAGAGCGACACGGACGACAGGGGGGACAGGTCCGGGATGTGCTCCGCCAGCTCTGACAGACGAGCCCTGATCAGCTCCTCAAACACTGACTGGTCGATCTGGGCGCCTGGAGACCACCAGGTAAACACACACACACACTGTCTTAATGTGGAACATATTTAAGTAGTTATAAAAATGTATGGGCAAATATAATTGAACATACTTAGATTTTAATGTACTTGCTAGATTTATATAATGATGTCCTGAAGTAAACCTTTCACACATGTCAGATTAAATGTGTCCTTGACAAAAGTAACAATAACCGCTGTTTAACGTCAAAACTGTATTAGTTTAGACACAACAGGTGAAGGAAGGGGAAATGACTTCAAATGCACCACAAATAAATAGCTACACAAAGCACAGAAAATGAGACTGTGTTGCTCGACCAGCCGTGGCTAAAGAAAGCCTTCAGTGGTTTTGAAACTTGCGCTGTCGGAGCAAAAAAAACGACTTCCCTTTAAAAGAGTCACGGCCATACAGCTTGATCGCAAACACACGTAGGCCTAAAATGCCTAAAAAAGTATTTCTATATATCAACATTTTCCAGGATTTTAAAACCCTGTTCAAAATTTTTTTTATTCAATAACTACATAAACACTGCAAGGTAATGTACTATGTTGGAAAAACCACTACAATCAGTAAAAGGTAAAGGATGCTAAAATCCTGACTTTCCACCTCACCTTAATGTGACCGCCTTCTCACCTATGACCCTGTTTCACCTATGGCCCCTGTCTCACCTATGACCCTGTTTCACCTATGACCCTGTCTCACCTATGGCCCCTGTCTCACCTATGACCCTGTTTCACCTATGACCCTGTCTCACCTATGACCCTGTCTCACCTATGACCCCCGTCCCACTTATGACCCTGTCTCACCTATGACCCTGTCTCACCTATGACCCCTGTCTCACCTATGACCCTGTTTCACCTATGACCCTGTCTCACCTATGACCCCCGTCTCACCTATGACCCTGTCTCACCTATGACCCTGTCTCACCTATGACCCTGTCTCACCTATGACCCTGCGAGTGAAGTAGTCCGGCAGCATCCTCTCGCACACGGCCACCAGCAGCCAGAAGGCCTCCTCCTCTTTAGTGTACAGCAGCAGCACTGATGCCAGGATGTTCATGGACTGCAGACAGATCACAGACACACGGCCAACATCAGCCACAGGAACTGGACTGAACACTACAACTAAGCCTATCCTCGCATGAATGCTGAATGGAAGGCTAACTTACAGAGCTTGAGCATAGAAACACTGAACACAGCAGGTCTTAGTTAGGGCCTGGGTCAAACCCCACACACTGAGCAGACTGAAACACGGCACTGCCTTCTATATCTACGTCCTGAAGTCTCATCAGGACCCCCTTCCCCCGCCAGCAGTCTGACCTGGCAGTAGCCGATCTTGGGGTTGCGGTGGGCGTAGGCGGTGAGGACTCTGCGCAGGGCAGAGATGCCCGTGTCCTTCTGGAAGGCCGGGTGGTCGGGGAGCGAGCGGTGCAGGTCTCTCTCGATCTCCTCCGTGGCCAGGCTGCTGCGGCCCGTGCTCTCCTGCACCAGCCGGGAGTAGTAGTCAGGGTGGGAGGCCAGCTCCGAGGACGCATCTGGAGACCAGGGGGGGAAGAGAATCAGCGTCACGCACCAGAGCCGTGGATGATGAAACAAGAGTTTACATACTTTGGAGTACTTGCTTATCTTGCACCAGTCACAATCCTCTTCATTAATACGCGTAAATGTCATTTGGACTGTCGAATATTTGTTCACGCGCGCACAGTCACATGCACTGTGTTTAATGGTCTAATCTAACAACGTAAACATGTACTTAACATGCACATACGTTGTGGAACTGTCTGTAACACACTTCTGTGCGTCGCCAAGCGCAGGCTGCCCACCTACAGGAGTACTAGCATTATGTATTGGAGGATGAGGTCATGAGCCATTTCCTTCTCTAAATAAATCAGTTTTCTTCCTGGACTTCATATTAAAACAAGACGGACGATCAGCTGTAACAGTCACGCTAAAACAACAGTCTCCCATAGCTGAGACTGAAATGAAAGCCCGGACAGAAATCGAATCTCTTCATGACGCACAACATTTATAACTTTCTGTTAAGCACTGATTTGTGTCTTTACGGGAATGAACATGTGTTTGACTTCAATGGGAGTAATGAATATGATATTTCATGTAATTTCTATTATTGATTGTCAATAGGATCTAGTTATATCTGGTTTTACTGCCACATTCATAGAAACGGCACACTTTGCTACAACATTATAGAGCTTCTGGCCAGTACTGCAGAGTGCATAAAAAGGAACTAAGAACTGGGAGAAACACAGAAGACCTGAAAAACTAACAATATATGTGAGGGTGATGTAATATCAGAAAACTTTTTTTTATTTCATTGCTGAACTCAGTAGTCTACGAGGTTATTGTGTTTACACTGTCGAATCTCTTTCTCCCTCGAGCGCGACGGGCTATGACTAACTAAGTGTTGACAAGATTTTTGTAGGTTTCCAACGGTAACCAACCACCTATTGCAGCTCTTGAATCCTGTCCGCCCCTCACCAGAAAAGGTCATCCACAGCTCCCCCCGTATCGACTCAGGGATCCCCATGGCAACCAGTTTCTGGATTTTCTCTGTGCGGAACATGTGGACCCCTCGTCCGTACTCAGAGAAGTGGTCTTCCCACAAACGCTCCTTCATCTGCTCCACCGTCTGCAGGGGGGAAGGAGAGGGATATGACTGAACACTGAGAGCTAGCATTGGGCAAGGAACACCTTGGGGAACACGGATCAATGGAAGTTTAAATAATGAAGGAACCTAATACCAAACCCCAACTGCATCGATCGTCTCATTTTACGTTTACTAGCGTAAAGCCGCCTGGATGGTTCGCAAAACTCAAAAGTTCAGTCATTACGGTCAGTAGTACAGTTCAGTCATTACAGTCAGTAGTACAGTTCGGTCATTACGGTCAGTAGTACAGTTCAGTCATTACGGTCAGTAGTACAGTTCAGTCATTATGGTCAGTAGTACAGTTCAGTCATTACAGTCAGTAGTACAGTTCGGTCATTACGGTCAGTAGTACAGTTCAGTCATTACAGTCAGTAGTACAGTTCGGTCATTACGGTCAGTAGTACAGTTCGGTCATTACGGTCAGTAGTACAGTTCAGTCATTACGGTCAGTAGTACAGTTCAGTCATTACAGTCAGTAGTACAGTTCGGTCATTACGGTCAGTAGTACAGTTCGGTCATTACGGTCAGTAGTACAGTTCAGTCATTACAGTCAGTAGTACAGTTCAGTCATTACGGTCAGTAGTACAGTTCGGTCATTACGGTCAGTAGTACAGTTCGGTCATTACGGTCAGTAGTACAGTTCGGTCATTACGGTCAGTAGTACAGTTCGGTCATTATGGTCAGTAGTACAGTTCAGTCATTACAGTCAGTAGTACAGTTCGGTCATTACGGTCAGTAGTACAGTTCGGTCATTATGGTCAGTAGTACAGTTCAGTCATTACAGTCAGTAGTACAGTTCAGTCATTACGGTCAGTAGTACAGTTCGGTCATTACGGTCAGTAGTACAGTTCGGTCATTATGGTCAGTAGTACAGTTCAGTCATTACAGTCAGTAGTACAGTTCAGTCATTACGGTCAGTAGTACAGTTCAGTCATTACAGTCAGTAGTACAGTTCGGTCATTACGGTCAGTAGTACAGTTCAGTCATTACGGTCAGTAGTACAGTTCAGTCATTACAGTCAGTAGTACAGTTCAGTCATTACAGTCAGTAGTACAGTTCAGTCATTACGGTCAGTAGTACAGTTCAGTCATTACGGTCAGTAGTACAGTTTGGTCAGCAGTACAGTTCAGTAGCTGCCATGCTTACGGCCTTGTTGTTAGAGGACTCTGAGTCGGGCTGAGCGTTGTGGAAGGCAATGAGAGCCTCCTGGTTGAGGGAGTGTCGCAAGGCCTTGTCCTCGATCTCCTCTCCGTCGGAATACATCGTGTCGTAGTAGAAGGTGTAGTAGGGGGCCGGAGAGCTCTGTGGGAGACAGACATGGAGAGAGACTTGTGTTTACATCCGTCAAGCTGTCTTCTACCATTAGTCTGTTTGTCAAGCCAGAAACAAAGGCCTTATCAGTTGTCACACAGTCTCGGGCTAACCTAACAATACGATACACAGGAACCCAGATATTTGCGTACCCGTGGGTTGACCTCGCTAAGTTACCTTAGCATTTATGAAGTTACCATAGCGTTTATGAAGTTAACTAAGCAGGGGCGCCGTATGGGGGGGGGGGGGAGGGGAGTTATGACAATTCCGAGGGCCCCTGACTGACAGGGCCCCCCCAAATTGAAAAACTAATGTTAAAAAGAAACTTAAAAAAAAATTTTTTATAGGGCCCAAAATTCCTGCCGGTGCCCCTGTAACTAAGCATTAACAAGATGGCTGCTGCTGGGCTGTTTACGCTAGCTCAGTACCAGAGCTCTCTTGCTGTTGCCCTTGCTCCGGAACATGGCGTGTTTCCACTGCAGGGCCCGGTGCCGCGCAGTGAGGCTGTCCACCAGCACGGCCCTCCTCTGGAGGTCGATCAGCTGGAAGGCCTTCTTGCTCCGCACGCTCACGATCACCGGGTCTGGCAGCAAGGCGGTGCTCTCCGCCTTCTCTATGGAGATCACCTGGAGGGGCAGGGAGGGAGGGAGGGAGGGAGGGAGGGAGGGAGGGAGGGAGGGAGGGAGGGAGGGAGGGAGGGAGGGAGGGAGGGGGGGGAGGGAGGGAGGGAGGGGGGGGGAGGGAGGGGGGGGGAGGGAGGGAGGGAGGGGGGGGGAGGGAGGGGGGGGGGGGGGGGGAGGGGGGGGGGGGAGGGAGGGAGGGAGGGGGGGAGGGAGGGGAGGGTTCATTAGGTGGGTGGGATATTTCCTCACTCACACAGTTTTAGAAATTGACAAATCTGCCCAAATTTGACTTTGCTAATAGAAAAATATTTCACCTGGAGGGGCAGGGAGGGAGGGAGGGAGGGAGGGAGGGAGGGAGGGAGGGAGGGAGGGAGGGAGGGAGGGAGGGAGGGAGGGAGGGAGGGAGGGAGGGAGGGAGGGGGGGGGGGGGAGGGGGGGGGGGGGAGGGGGGGGAGGGAGGGAGGGAGGGAGGGAGGGAGGGAGGGAGGGAGGGAGGGAGGGAGGGAGGGAGGGAGGGAGGGAGGGAGGGAGGGAGGGAGAGGGCCGTTAGCCAGCCCTGAGGGAGTATCTGGAGTTAAGGGATTCCGGCAGGAGGGTAGGGTTCATTAGGTGGGTGGGATATTTCCTCACTCACACAGTTTTAGAAATTGACAAATCTGCCCAAATTTGACTTTGCTAATAGAAAAATATTTGACTGAAGGGGTATTCCCCTGTCCCTTTATCATTGGACATTTCTGTTGGTTTGACTCACCACTGACCATACATGTAAACTACCGTATCAATCTCAACTCAGCCTAGTCAGTGGTTTAAACAGTACGCACCGACCAACACAACACTTTTCCTGAGTCAACACAGGCAGCCACATGACACTGTGTGTTAGTTTAACACGATCTGCAGAGTCAACAAGGTTTGTTTGAGTGTGTAAAAATACATTCCCGCCATGATACATTCCCCACCACACAAAACATGTAATTGAACAGGCAGAAGCCTTACTGGTGTCTGTCTAAAAAGGCACTAAAACCTGTCATGGTTTTAATTGAAAATGTCAGTGAAAAATTCATTAAAAAACACAGTTTTTATAGGTTCAAGCAGCTAACCTCTTTGAGCAGTACATTCTACCACGACTGCTTTCAAATAAAAAATAAAAGCTCATTTATCTCAGTAAATTTCACAAATATGACAACCGAACAACATAAAGATGAGGTAAACTCTGGACCCCGGTGTGCCCCTTTCCCCTCCGGCACCCTGGAAGTTTTGATACCTCTGAGAGGGGGATGAGGAGTGAACAGAGCCCTTCCTCCCGGCTGGCGAAGGCCAGGTAGCTGTCGGTGCAGTAGAGGGTCCCCGCCGTGTGGCAGCGTGCGTGGGGCGTCCACACGGAGCAGGAAGCCACCTCCTGGAGGTGTTCTCCCCGGGGCAGTCTGAACAGAGCCAGCACATACTGCCTCAGTGCCTGCTCCTCCAGGACCCTGCGGAGCAGTCAGACCAGCAGGGGAAGAGTTAGAGCGTGACACTCGTAGGATGAGTCAACACAATCAGTCATCCAGATGACACGTGGTGAGGAGGAGAGAGAGACAGAGAGGAGAGAAAGTGAAGTAGAAAGGGGGGGGGGGGAGGGGTTGATGCAATAAAAAATGCATTTGTGAGTCAAAGAAAACACAAGAAAACATTTTCAACTCTTCTGGTCCCAGTGGTTAGTTCTCTCTTCCTGTTATAGCGAGGAGGTGCTTGTTTTGTCACTACTCGGTCAGAAAGAGGGGAGAGACTGATCACAAGTTAACTAAAAGAACAAAAACCTCTGAACTGTGAGGTATGCATCTAAAAAGGTGAGCTAGATTAACTTTCATAGACAGTTTTCATTCATAACATGATGCTAATTGCGAGGTTAATATACGAGAAAAAAAAAGTTGACAGACAAGACAAAACCACTGGTCAATTGAAACCAGTGGATTTATGATCAGTCTGTGTAAGCATTTTGTCGTTTCCCCCTGAATGAATCTGAAAGGACTGGAACTGGAGGGCAAAGTCTAACAACGTGTTTTATGAGCTCATCACAGGTCACATGATCAGTCATGTCTGAACACGACCGACCAAGCAGGTGGTTTCCGGTTGACGCTGGGACCGATCAGTTAGCCTGCGAGGCCGGGAGGGGGAAGGGGGGGTTAAACACAGCCTAGTGAGTATGAGCAACGGACAGATTAAACATGAAATCTTCCTTAGCGTTTTAACCCTCCTCCACGTTTAACCCTCGACCCTCCCATCCTTCCGTTGACCTCTGACCTCTTAGTGATGCGTGCGGGCTGCAGCAGGACGCGGTCCAGCTCCAGGCCTCCGCTGTCCAGCAGGCGGCGCAGAGCGATGTCGGCCAGTTGGGTGATGATGTGGAAGGCCTCGTCCAGACTCAGGAACATGGAGAAGTCTCGCTGGCGCTGCCGTGTGCTCACCCTCAGCACGTCTGTCATCAGGCCCGTGGAGACACGCTCCAGCTTCGTCACCTCCGCCCACGGGATCACAAACTTCACTGCAGGAAGGGAGGGAGACGAGGGGTCATAGGGTCAGATCCAGTTTAGAGACGAGAGGATTGAAACTCGAGAATAATTGTCACAGTGTTCCATGTTGCACAGGGGACAGTTTTCTCGGACGGACCTTCCTTGCCCAGCAGGAAAGAGTAGAATGCCATGTGGTTGATGCTGAGGTAGAGCCAGCCCTGCCTGGGGACGTGCCCCTTCCAACAGCAGCAGGAGTAGTGGATCACCAGCTTCTCAGACGACGGCAGGCCGAAGTGCAGCTTGAACTTCTGCAGAGCCTCCCTGAACTTCTCTGGGTCGTCCTCCTGGGCTGCCTGCTTGCCCCTCACCTCCTCAGCTATTAGACCCTGGAGAAGAGAGGGGGAGGAGGAAAGGATTTAAAGGAGCATTAAAACAGGAACCAACATCTATATACAGTGCACGAGAGAGCGTGACCCTTGAACAGACAAACCATATAAACCATTCCTATGGACGGTGGCGTTACCTTGACCTTCCCTTTGACAAAGTTGGTGAGGTCCTCCTTGTTCTCAAACACAGAGAGGGAGCGAAGAAGGTTGTAGACCAGCCAGTCCCAGTGTCTGTTCACCTCCTCCAGAGCAGCTCCTGGTCAAACACACACACACTCAGTCCCCCAGAGTGACACCTCCCTGACATAACTCAAATCCCCACACATATTCTCAAGCAGTCCTCTGTTGTTGATTTGAGCCAGCTGTGGAGGAGTGAGGGAGGGGACCAGATGGACAGAACCAGGCGAGGTCAGTGAGGGGTCTTACCGCTGGCGATAACCCAGCTGACCTGCGAGCCAGGGACCTGCAGGAGGATACGGAAGGGGGTGACTCGGGCGTTGGAGTCCAACACTGTGTCCAGAGCCCCAACCAGCAGACCTGCAGACGACACAAGCAGGCTGATGAGACATGGCTATGGGACGACACACACTAACACAACGTTTAAGCCAAAACAGTAACTCCCCAATACTCATATACTTGATAATGGAACCTCAACAAGGAGGGTTTTCATGAGACTATTAGGTACCTGAGACACAAAGACACATGACAAGAGCACATACTGCATGTGTCTAACACTAACCGGATGAAGTCATTACCATCTCCATAGCACACTGGCATTCCACAGTACAGTGCCAACAGCTTAACACCGGGCACTCGACACGAGTTATGAGGCTTTACCAGGCAAGATTTCCTTCTACAATCGTTTATGAATCTAACTAAATTACCAGACTCTACGATGTACAAGAAGTACTGTATCTAATGACGTTGTATGTTGGGATAAACATCCATTGAATCTACATTTCGAGGATAAAAAACATTTAAGCAGACGAGACCCTCACCGCTATCTGCCTCATGAACATTACACTTTAGAAATGAAAAAAAACTAAACATTCAGCCTGAAATGGCTGTTATCTTCCATTCTCTGACACTCCCAGTCCATGCCAACCCAGATGTTGAAAGGCAAAAGTCACCCCAGATACTAACCCTAACCGAGCAGTTACCTGACTAATAAAACTAAGTGATTTGATGTGGAAATGGACCAGACAGATACTTCCTAAATACCCAGTAAAACCCAAACTGTCCTGAGTCTGTCCTCATTATCTATATCTTGTTTAGTAGATAGCTAATGAGTGTCAGGCTTTACCTTGTAAGGTCTTAACCACCAAACACTGGTCCCTTTTGTTGGCTTTAAATTCCATGCTTCCTTCTCTACGGAGGATTGCTATTCCATTTTGAACAGAATGAAGCATTAAGGGAAGCCAGTCAAAGTGGTCCCACTTAGTCCATTAAAAAGCTGTTCAATATTCCTTCCCTTAACAGCCTTACGAGACACTGCACAACCGTCATAATACAAACAAATCCAATGGCAGTCCGATGATACGGCCAATCAAATGTGTAATAAGAATACCGCAGGGGCGAAAGGAGGCTTTGTAGCTGAGGTAATGAGCCTTTTAGTTTCAATCTAAAGTTTTGGTTTAGTATTTGTTGTGTCTTGTAGTCCTACCATGTTTATTGTGTTGAGCTGTGTGTGTACCCCTGGAAGAGTAGCTTGTGTTAAGGCTTCGACTAATGGGGATCTGGATCAACAATAGTTAAGAAAGACAGTTGTACGTGAAGGCTTGTGACCTGCCGGTGAAACTTGAAAGTTCCACATGAAACTACCAAGAAACTGTCTTGTGGCATTTTTGGCTTCCATACCCAGGTGAAACTATCTGAACTTCCATACCCAGGGGAAACTATCTGAACTTCCATACCTAGGGGAAACTATCTGAACTTCCATACCCAGGTGAAACTATCTGAACGGCTTGTGATAGTCCAGGTTAGGGTTAACATCAATTTACATGAAATATAAATGTGTCTATGTACAGCATGTCCAACCAGGACTGACCGAGAAGTTCAGAGATTTTGTATCCTTTCTTAAACAAGTAGGAGGAATACCATAGTGACGAGAGACTGACCAAATACTGATGAGAAACTGACCAGTAACTGACCAGTAACTGATGAGAAACTGACCAGTTACTGATGACAAACTGACCAGTAACTGATGAGAAACTGACCAGTAACTGACCAGTAACTGACCAGTAACTGACCAGTAACTGATGAGAAACTGACCAGTTACTGATGACAAACTGACCAGTAACTGACCAGATACTGATGACAAACTGACCAGATACTGATGACAAACTGACCAGAAACTGATGACAAACTGACCAGTAACTGATGAGAAACTGACCAGTAACTGATGAGAAACTGACCAGTAACTGATGTGAGAGTGCTCCCAGTCAGGAACAAAGCATAGCCTACAAAAATGCTGCCACCAGGCAACAACCTTACACTGCCAGGAACAAGGAATGTCTGCAATGGTGCAGTGACAGATCGCCATCTTTGTTTAGACTTCCCATCCCTACCCTTCCACACACGCGCACACACACCCACGCGCCTTTTCCAAACCACATCTAAAGCCTGCCAGCTTACCAGTCTAAAAACCTTAGCACCATGACAACAGACGGCAATTTGTCACAGAAAGCCCTAAGGGATTTGTATTGTACAGTGGAACCCAATGTAAACTGTATACAAAGAGAGTAAATCTACTCTTCCTCCCATGGCCCATTGTTGGTTACTGTTGTGCAGACGTGCTAAAAAGTGCTTGGAGACTCTGGCTTAACTGTCTCTAGGGAAAGTATTGTATGTAAATTGGAAGTTCTGCAAGCACTGAGGTGAAAGGATGATTTTGTCATGACAGTCATTTGCCATTATTTGTTTACTGCAATGTAACATCTATTTGGATAGTAATGACTGAAATGTATTTCCTTGTTGTTGTGAAACTTTGTAAATGAGAAAGACAAGTTACTGTTTTTGTTCCTCTATTCTTTAAATATTGCTCTGTGTTGTACTTTGTCACTTCACTTACTGACATATAAGTAAACTTACAAGAAACACAGATATATCCTGTATGGCGAGTTGAGAATGGAGAGTTGCAAGTGACTTTAGAATGAACTAAAATCCCAGAATATAAACCAACTCTGAGAACTTGACACTGTACTGTGTAATAACCAGCAATAACCAGGGAGTTCCACTCATTTATGTGTGGTGTCTGCCTGGGTTTGTACAGCAGGAAAGTCAAATGGAAACTTCGACAAATGTGTATGGAAAGTCAGAGAAGACCTGAAACAAAGTGTTTTTGTAACTTACAAGTGTAGCAATCTTTGAGGGGGGGGGATGTGAATACCCGCTAAATGAAAATAAAGACAACTTTTTTACTGAGGAATTGGGAGTATTTTTTCAATAATTGATAGTAAAAATATTTTATTTCCCAAGTACCTTAGTTAAGCAAACCCTATGCATGACCATTTTCCTCAAATGAACCATTTCACGGCCATTGTTTGAGCTACTGTTTCGAAGCTGCAGGACAGTGTGGTAGAAGTTAGGGAGGGGGCGGCTCACCTGTGATTTTCCCCGCGGAATCCCCATGCCCCCGTCTGCGCTGTAGAAGGAAGAAATTGTTGGATTTCTCGGTAACCCATAGCTTCAGTGCGTTTTTCAGTAAAACTTCTTCTGGGTTTAACCACATTATTTCCAAACGGTAGATGGAAATAATGTGCAAAGACGGAAAGGAGAAAATAAATCAACTGCCAATTGTAAAATTATTACAAGGCTTGGCGTGTCCTTTTATCAGTTCCAAAAAAGCACTGAATAAAACACGCGATTTTTTATATCATCCATGATATTAGGGGATCCCCGAGGCAGCAGTCTTCTGTTCATATTTCACTAGTCCGACTCGCAACTGTACACAACGCTGGCGTCTTATTTCCGCATTTTGCCTAAGCTTTCCTTCCCACAGTTCCGGCGAAAGCCAC
The DNA here is from genome assembly GCF_021917145.1 of Hypomesus transpacificus. Classification (NCBI taxonomy): domain Eukaryota; kingdom Metazoa; phylum Chordata; class Actinopteri; order Osmeriformes; family Osmeridae; genus Hypomesus; species Hypomesus transpacificus. The sequence continues at coordinate 5,170,634 of NC_061082.1, forward strand.
TGGCTCTTTGTGATTGGTGATTCCTGATCTAACACGGGCCTACTGTATTCACTTAGTATTAGTTCATAATTTAAATACAAATTCAGGAGATATGACATGCATATAGTTATACATCAAGTATTTGTAATGTAATGTCATGTAAATGAAAGTATTTAATTAGTTAATGGAAGCCACCAGCAATAATTGTGTAATTGAGTGTAGAGTTGGCCAACAGCAGCACAATCCACCTGGATCGTCCATGTAAATCAGTTACAAACTTAGGTTTTAACAATGGCCTATTGCAGCACACGACTTTAATTCAGATGGCATCATGTTGTGTTTAGACTTGTAGGCTACATATCTAATAATGTAATATATTCTCATGCTTTTCTAAATGTCTCCACAATGATCAAAAACATTGGAACACTGGAAAAAATGCTGGAAAGCAATGTGATCGACCAATGTGTAGACTAGTGTAATGTGGTGAAATGAACAAATGTGATTAATTTGATTTGTAGGGCTATAGATAAGACACATGCCGTGAATTAAAATAGTCAACATATAAATCTGAGCCTACCACTCGCAATGTGCCATACAAGTATTACAAGACACTAATATCGGCTATCAGTTAGAATTAGGCTATTATTGTTGTCGTGTTGTCTTTAGATTCTAACATTCACGGAAGGTTGTTTATTTATCTTAACTTCAAAACCGTGTTCCTTTTTAATCTTCTGTTCTCCTTTTTGGTTTACAGTTTAAGAAACTTCTTCGAATAAGATACTACTTTAAGAGATACATTTGTGAATAATATTTTATCTCTGTAAAATCAAGGTTGATGTGGGCTTAGCGCTATTCTAAAAGTCAATGTGCACTCGTGAAACAATATGAATGTTCTGCAGTTTGTGAACACTGTACCAATGTTGACTTCAGGTAAATGTGAAAAGTGTTAGTGAAGACATGTCTGTTTGGATCTACCATGCCCAGACAGACAGCTGATGTTCAGGTACAGCTGTTGTCTCGCTCTCAGCTGCCACAAATGGAATGCAGCGTTCCCACTCCTTTTATGGACACATTGGGACTCTAACCGGATATTGATGCAACCAATATTATTGTCCCCAACACATGGCTCCCAAGTTGATTTCGTAAGTATTAATCAATTGAATGCATTTAAGAAAAGTCATATTCTTCGCACAAATTTATTTCCTAATTATACAATCCCAAATATAAAAATTGGCCAAACTGGCTATTTTATAGCCATTTGTTACATTTCATGGAGTTGTGTTCCACCGGAACAAATTAAGGTGCGGTCCTTCCATTTCCTTTCCTTCAAGAACATAAGTGTGATTTTATTCTCTCTTGAAGAGTGAGAAAAATGCAGGTTTGGAACATTTTCAATTATTTTGTTTATATAAATGTGAAAGCTAATAACATATACATACGTGTAGTGAGATTTGTATTTTATACAGACATCGAACCGCAATTAAGATAGCGTAGTAGCTAGTTCGCTAACCTAGCCCACTTGACTAGTTACTACTAACACAGTTCTGCATGTAACCTAAATATCTAGTTAGCTAAGTAGCTAGTCGTATCTGAACTGAAAGCCAGGAGTTATAGGGCTAAAAGAAAGTTTTCACCGCTAACCGTGTTTAAAAAAAAGCTAGAAACAACAGTTGTTAGAGGGTTGAAGCCGCAGCGGTATGTATGACCCTCGAGACCTAAGAACTTAACCTCCGATTTAAATATTTTGATTGTGAAAAAAAACACATTATTGTTCGATAATTATTAAATTCTGTTTGTCCCAGGATCCTAACGCCGACACTGAATGGAATGACATCCTCAGAAAGAAGGGGATTCTTCCTCCTAAAGAGAAGCCCGAAGATGAGGAAGAGGAGGATCTTAGTTTACAGCAGCAGTCTGTTGGTTAGTCCAGGCTATAATAATATCTCTATGACATTGACTGTATTTGAGTTGAACGTGCCTGGAGAGAGGTTGTCATATTTTTTGCAGTTGGGCAAGTGCCATCTTAATCCTCATCCTGACTCAAGCCCTAAACTCGCCCTTTCTTAAAATACACTTCTGTCATTTTTTTTATAATCAATCAGTGAAAACGTATGAGAGCATGACACTGGATGAGCTGGACGAGAACGAGGATGAGTTCAGTGAAGAAGATGAGGCTGCAATCGAAATGTACAGGTAAGTGCTTCCTCTAAACCAGTGTGAATATCGTGTATTCTGTTTAAATGTCAGTGGGATATTTGTAAAAGATTCAACTGAGTGGTAGAAGCTGCTCTGAAAATGTACTGTCAGTGCTGATAAGGCGACTGACCTACAGAACGGCACAGCTGCTTCCTTTGTGCTGGACTCAGTGGCATTCCCTGTGTCCGCAGACAAAAGCGACTAGCAGAGTGGAAAGCCACCCAGATCAAGAATGTGTTTGGGGAGCTGGGAGAGATCTCTGGTCAGGATTACGTCAAGGAGGTCAACAAAGCTGGAGAGGGTATCTGGGTCGTGCTGCATCTTTACAAACAGGGGTGAGTTCTGTCAGGCTGGTGACATCCGTGTCATGCTTATCATTACTTTGTATATTAATTCAATTAAACCCAGTGCAAAATGTCGGTGTTGTTTTTTTGTGAATATTTTGATAATATAGATTAGACATGAAGGGATTTTGTATGTATTATTATTACCTATAGCAAGGTGATCAGCCTATCAACCTGGTACCACATCTAGTCTCATTTGTAACTGTTCATTAAACATCCTCTCTCCCAGCATCCCTCTGTGCACCTTGATAAACCAGCACCTATTTGAGCTGGCCAGGAAGTTCCCTCAAACCAAGTTCCTCAAGTCTATCTCCACCACCTGCATCCCCAACTACCCGGACCGTAACCTGCCCACCATCTTTGTCTACAACGAGGGGGAGATGAAGGCCCAGTTCATCGGCCCTCTCGTCTTCGGTGGCATGAACCTCAAAGTAGAAGGTAAAGGTTTCTCACTTCTGCTGGTCTCTAGGTGGCAGCTTTGATGTCAGCACTGCACCAAATGGCCACCGCAACTTACTGGAAATGTATCAGTCAAAAGGAAGCACATGAAACTGCAAGTTAGAGTTGATAGATTTGCAGATTGTTCTGACATGGTGCACGGAAGCATTTAGCTGGATATTTCTCCCCTACTTATCACCAAGCATTGTTTTGAAATTATTTATTTTCATTCATGCATGCAAAAACCTTTCTGGTTAAAATCACATCATCAGTTTGTTCTTATGTGATGAGGATTTGTTTTCTGTCTGCCTCAGAGCTGGAGTGGCGGTTATCAGAGTCTGGTGCCATTAAGACTGATCTGGAGGAGAACCCAAAGAAGCAGATTGAAGATAAACTCATGACGTCCATCCGATGCTCTCTCCCCACCAAGAAAGACAGTGACTCAGACGATGATTAACCACCAACGACCGTTCAACCCCCCTGAATGAAATGAATCTACGGCTTCTTCATCCCTGTTATGGCAGGGCAGGCTCCTGTGTTGACCATGTAAACTTTACACCTCCACGAATGCATCTACACTGGCAGAGAGGTTAACGTCAGGTACAAGCACATGTTTGTCGAGGGAGCATTCCTCTTGAATACTATCTGAACAGTCACTCACTGCATTTCCTACAAAGCCTTTCAAGAGAAGATTATAGGTCCTTTTTTTTATTTTGGATATGTTTCATAATATATGACATACTGTAAATGTATACATTTCTTCTAAGTTATGTTAAATGTACGTAGCATTCAGTATCCTGTGCCATCATCATTGACAGTTTTATATAAAGAGCCCATCAATGAGAATCTGTTATCATTATCACATAAAGGACTTTTAAAATAGTATTTGACTAACTTGTGTTTGTTGGGATGTATATAAATACAGTCTATGGTTGGGATGCAGACTGCATCATGCAGTTCACCTGGTTTGCAAGTACAGCCAGTCCAACTGTACTACGTCATACAAAATGGTAGATACCTCATTGATAAAATTGAACATAAGTCAATCTTTTTTTGAATGGTGTACATAACTTCAGGAAATCAATAAGAGACTAAACATCTTGGCAATGCAGTTGTCTTTATCAATAAGACTGATAGTTCTTAAAAATAAGTTATTTTTGGAGTGAGAGCTTGGTTTGCCTTTCTCTGTCTGGACACCATGTTGGCTCTGCGCGGTCAGGCTCGGAGATGCAGCTGGCTTCTGGATGATCTCCATGCCTCCCTGTTCCTCAGCACACCCTCTGGGAGAGTCCTGATCTTCTGTAACAAACACAAGCATTTTCAAAATCATGAGGGAAATCCGCGCTGAACATGTTGTATGGCTTTCCATTTGAGGTAATTAGCCATGTGTTTGAGGTATGTACTCGTGTTCTTACCAAGAGCAGCAGCTGTTTCTTGTTCCTCTGAGAGAGCTTGGGAGACAGTCGCAACAGAGGGTGGACTGAGTGAGACTAGACAGGAAGGAAGATGTTTAACTTCTCATTTCACAAACATTTTACTGTTCACAATTGAAACATTTTTTTTCTATAGGAACCCAGTTCAAGTACATATAGTTCTAGATAGTATAGTTTGCATACCTCATGCTGTACAGTTCCCTCTGACTTGTGTGCTTTAGCGTAGTGAAACAGGAACTGAGGAAAAAAGTTACAAAAATTAATAATTTATTGTAAAAAAGATTAAGGGGAATCATTTGATACAAACTTAAAAAACGCTCACCCTTTTAAATACATTCTGAACTTGCTCCTGTGAAACAATGAATTGGATGTTAGAGCTGAGTATTAATGATTCATTGAGCAAAATGAATTCTGTGGTTCATTGTGACGTACCTCGTTCTGATCATTCCACTCGATGTCCCCCACATCTTTCTGATAATCTGGAACCTGCAGCACACCAGACACACTCACAGTCAGCATCCATTTCAAAGCATTCCTGAGGTACCTGTTTCACATGTTCTCATGTTACATACATGGTCATCTGTCTGTTTCTGACATTTCCTCTGATGAGCCATCACGTCACATGAGTTTCACACATAGGTACATGTTACAGTCATGTCAAGCTGATATTTTGCAATCAATAAAAATATAATGGTAACTGTAGCTACAGTATTTTATACTTCCATTATTAATAATTGGGCACACTGGCACCCAGCCACAGGTCATCCCCCCAAAACAACTCTATATCAGCTTCCTGCAAGGGTAAATAAAAGAGCACCGATAACCGATCATCACCATGGTGTTTCATGCGGCTGAGAGTATGTGTTTAATTTTCAGTGTTGCTCACAGATCACTTCCCAGTAGCGTGACTCAGTGTCTCAGACGGACCTCTGGACCAGACCTCAGATCCCAGAAGTCATAAGGACCTCTGTTTTCATTAAACAGGTGCACGCCAACCTGGCACACATGCATCGTCTACGCCTGCACAGATACAACACATGGCGTGTATGTTCTTTTCTTTGTACCCTGGTGTCTCTGATAGTCTCTGAGTAATATTTACACTCAGACCAGTCCTTCATGAAAGAAGATGAACGAATTTTCATCGAGGTTCTCAACATCAATCACTTAATATATAATACTCACTTTAGACTTCAAGTCCACTTTAGAATGATAATTAATTGTGTCTAACTACAATTACATTACATTTACATTTTTATTACATTTGGGTTTTTAGAAAAATTCACGGTGCATAACATAATACATGTGGTTACAAATAAAATAACGATACCTTTGAGTTTCACTGCCTGAGAATATGTTGAAAGAATTATCCGGTAAATTGATCCAAAGTTTTGCTCTAAAGTTGAAAGATAACAAATTTGCATAGGCCTACCTTTGTCAATGCAATTCCATTTTCACACTCCCGGCTGGGATATGACTCTAAAATAGATGATAAAAGATGCGATACAGTCTGTTTTAGTTTACTTTATTCCTTAGTTTACTGTCAATGCACTCTTCAGCGTGGTATCATACTCAACACAAAAAAAATATATATATATATCTAATCACACCATGAAAAGACATCTCACCTGCCTCCTTCCAACATCCCAGATACCAGATCAACAGTGTCAGGCCAAGTTGTAGCGTCATGGAGCTCATCCTGTGTCACCAGATTCCCGCGCTTTGCGCAAAGCTGCGTTGTAAGACTGAACACCGATGATCAGAGTCTATGTCCTGTTGTCGGCCACACCGTGGCTCCGTGTGAACTCTCCCGGCATTGACCACTGGAAGAGTTATGAAGGCTTTAAGGGGATACCGCATCATCGCCCACGCAGATGTGACCAATCAAAGTCTGACCGGTGTCCTTGGTGGCATGTTTGGTCATCCCCTGGTTATTGCGCAAATTACCTTTTTTGGATGCAAGAACGACTTTAGGTTAAATCGTCTCTGATAGTCTATGGGTAATGTAGACATTAGCTTAATGGATCAAAATAAGATCAATTTTACACTGACACACACAGTCATACAACTGAGTAAAACATTTAATATCTTGTTTCACGAGGGACAGAAATACATCCATTCATCCATTCGTTCTATGCTAAGCATACATTATCATGATTGTCTTTTAGAACACTATTTTGTGTGAACTATATATTCTACAGTGTGTGTGATATTCCTGAAAAACAATGAAAACTTTATATTGTATGAATCACACAAGGTGACCCACGTCTGACTCCTGTGGGGCTGGTTCACATATTGTAGCGTGAAAAGCTGAATGGAGAATTGGCCTGGATCGAGTTTCATTATTCAGACACTATTGCATGGCTGCTGTGGATTAACTGTACCGTTCAAGGGGAATCTATGGAAAATAGGGATGGTTCACTGCAGGGGCATCGCTAGACCCTTTATACTGGGGCACGTGCCCCAGTATAAATGTTGTGGTATGGCTGTTATGGTTCCTCCCTTTGGCACTTATTTGGTTTTTCACAATGTATGCTTCATGTTTTGGCTGCTTGCAATGTTTGGGGCTACCTCGTTGTTATGATCAGTGACCTATGCTCTTCTGTAATGCTCTCTCTTGGAAGTCACTTTGGATTAAAGCGTCTGCTAAATGCATACATGTAAATCTGCTGTGCCCCAGTAAAATGTTAAGTTTGACTTTTAAGTTTAGATTTTTTGGGGGGAAAGGTTAAAAAATAAAATAAATGCCAATAAATGCACCATCTGCTAACTCTGACTAGGAAAGTGCCACATGCATGAAACTTACTCTGGTTACTCATACTAGTCCACTCAATGTACAGTGACAATAGTTTGATATTGGAATATACAGAACAGAAAGTACATGGGGGTGCAGTTCAGGACAGAGCGGTAGAAATGAAGCGACTCTGTCCTGTCCACTTCATCATTGCTACGTAAAATACTAATAAAAACAACAAACAAAAAAGAAATTTAATTTTTCTGAGAGTTTAGAAGGTAACAGAAAATAAATCCCTTTCATTGAAAGGAATGACATGTGACTCATTCCAGAAGCTGCTGTGTTTGTGGAAACCGCAGTTACAGTGGCGGGAAACAAGATTGAATCCAAAACAGATCAGGCCCACACTGATCAGTACAGCAACAGGACCTTTTTGTGCCATGTTTGCCCTTCCTTATGGTCCCTAAGCAGTCATTCTGGTCCCCAATGAAATAGCCACAACATTTCAGTTTATTAAGAAATAGACAGATTGAGCAAATTTATGAGGTCAATAAGCCAAACGGTATCGACGAGCAAACACTCATCATAACATAAACTTTATGTTATGAACTGATGTCAACTCAAGAGAGTTGAGCTTTTATTGACCCGATCCTGTGGAGATCTTTTGACACACATTTTTCTCATCTCTAATTCTCGCAATGAAGTACAGCCGTTCCAGGAGACGTGAAAAAAATCGGAAGCTTCCGGAATCAGCATTACACCAGTACTCACTCTCTTGCACGCATTCACACACATACACACACACACATAATCAGAATAATCTTACCAACTATGCTCTGATTATACTCTTACCCATCCAGCATGGGAACTCATACACAATCTCTTAAGCAAATGTTCAATGAATGTTACCAACACAGGTGCCTCCTGCTGACAGAAGGACTGACAGACAAGAAACAGCTCTGATCTGGAGTGGAGGTTCCACAGAAGAACTTTAGTCAAATCAATTACACAGAAGAACTTCCCGCACTCAGTACAGAACCTGCGGTCGACTCGAATCAATGACTCTCTCCATCTGTTGGTTTCTGAAAGACAGATAGACATTGAGAGAGCAGACGTACCAAGAAAAAAAGGGAATGAAGGGAACTGTTAAAGTGAAGAGGTGGAGAAAGAAGGTGAAGGGAGAAGGAGGGGAAAGAGACTGATGAGAACGGGAATAAAGGAAAACAGAGAGCAGAGCCGTGATCCTGATAGCTCGTGCTTCAGCTTCAAGTGAGAGCTCAGAGACTTTGGACCAGCCCTAACTGGTGTGCGAAGAGTGGCGTTTAAGACCCTGAGTGTCATTCAATATGACACTGTGTGAAGATCCTGGAGCATGGTTCTCTCAGCCCTCCTCGACCCTTGTCGGGGGGGTTACCAGAGGCCGGACACTCCAGATGGAACATGATTGCTCGGGTGTCTCTGCAAAAGCCTGGTAGCGCCTGCATGTCTTAAGCTAAGTGGAGAGGAGATGAGAGTAAGCGACATCGCTCATCTGACACATGTTCTTCCGCCACATATTAACAATCAATCTCGGAAGGCAGTCGTTTTGGGGTCGAAATCTGTTTTTGATGTAAATAGAGTGAAAACGACTGCAAAGTGTGGCTGCGGCATTCAGAAGTCTAAGTGCATTATGGTGGACAGGAATAAGTCTCCTGTAGCCCTGATTCCTAAAGGAAAAGATTAGACATTAAAGCATGTATTCAGGTTCTAATCAACCTGGGTGATTTCATCATACATTATTGATCAGTGATAACCCAGTGAGGTCTGACTGGGCACTGTTACCAAAACTGGTAGGCATGTGCTTGCGTGTGAATGTGCGTGTGTGTGTGTGTATGTATGTATGTTGGTGTGTGTGTATGTATATGTTTGTGTATGTATTGTGTGTGTTTGTGCGTGTGTGCCAACCTAGAACATAGCGTCTGGGGCTGTGGGCTCTGTCATGTTATCCAGGAACAGTTTGACACACGTCCCACTGAGAAGACTGAACATCTGGCCAGATGAGTGTACAACAAGAACATAGAACAACAATAAACAGCCTCAAAACCTGTTAAACCAAATGACTGTAACTGCTGTGACTCAACCAAACCTGCTGATGTGATTGGCTGTGTCAGGTGCTCCTGTGTGTGGTCGTTTTGCTCAGTGGACCCAAGGGAGGATCTGCTGACGATCATCTATGTGGAAGAGAGTCTCTGTGAGGTGCCTCCCTTGTGAAGGGAATTGTGTTTAGAATCATTGTTTTCACAATAAAAAAAAACGAGAAGAGAACTTTGGCCATTTCACAACACACACACACACACGAGAGTTCCAATAATAGATTCCCTAGATACTTGAATGCCTTGACTTGATACCTGAATGTGCGGAAGAACAACAATCCTAAAAGTATAGATGGTTGAAGGCTCCACTTCAAATGCTTACATGAATATGTTTCAAGGACAGTTTGACCAGTTCCTCATGTCCAGGCAGCACAATACAAGTTACTTTGGATGATTTTTCTCGGTTAATCTAAAAGACTGACCAATCAGTCGACAATATCACAAACCTCAGTTTAGTCAATGAAGCAACAACATTTTACTTTGTCAAAATGTAAAAACGTTTGTTTTGTGATCCATTTTGGGTATAGAATATAGAGTACAGGAAGATATTCTGGTCCACCACACTACGTTCAATTTGTAGTTTGGGGTTGATTTCAAATTCACCCAGCATCCTGGCTGCTTCTCATGTATCCTGGTGATAAAACAAGTAAAACAGGCAGTAGGGCAGTAGGTAGTAGGTTCCTCGGTGAAACTTTAAATATATAGTTTAATCATGAACCAATCATTTTATCTCAATTATGTTAAAACTTCTTAAAAACTCCTACTTCAAGCCAGCCACTGAAATACTTTTCTAGGTGTCAAATTAATCCTCTCCAGTCTTCCTGTCATACCTGCTGTCAGCATCCGAGGGTGCAGAGAGTGTTAACATCTACAGAACCTGGGAGTCGCCACATCTTGAGCCGCAGTGTTGATTGGAAACTGAGCGACATGGCTATAAGGGTGCTCGTAGGAAATGGAAGCACTGAGACACACTTCAAATCAGCCACCCAATCAAATGTCACAGGACACACTAGAAGGCGTGAAGTCGCTTGTCCCTAAATGAAGCTGTCGTGGTAATTGGCATGACGAGGACGTCATTAGTCTGTACGGGTAGAGACGCAAAAAGGTGTGTCACGTATGGAAAGCTACGATACCCGTCTGTCAGATGTCCACAGTCCTCTTCCCCTGTGACTCACATGTCACATGCTCACACCTTTAGGGAGGAAGAAAGACATGAGACTCTTTCTTTTTTCAACCTCTTCTTACCTCAATCTCAAAAACTATTTTGTACTTGTGTCCTGATTTAAATTAAATTCTAATCTATATTTTCCCTTCCCTCTAACGCTCACGCCCGCAAAACAGACATGGGCCCATATCGATACTCAAAAATAACATTTACAAAGGTTTGCAAGGATAGTCACTGCCTCAAACACTAGGAGGCGACAATGTGCTTAAATGAAACATGTAGGAAGCATTTTCTCATCAAGAAACCAAAAGAATTGTGTGGTTAGAAATTGATTGCTTGTAGAATTTTACCAAGGTAAATCCCTTTAAAATGACTGCCATTGTCAAAAGATCACTTCGTCATGAGGATAATTTAGATCAGTTCGCATAACACATCTTAGACACTCATCATGTACTAAAATAATAAGAATGTTGTTTATGATTACATTATGTGACATGAGGCTGTTTTATGTAAGGTGTGGGTTGCATCCAGGTCAAAATGTCTCATCCATTGTTTACAGTTTGAGTTGTATAAGTCACATGATTCAATATGACAACATATTTTATGTGTTTCTTATGCAAATAAATTACAGAGTCAAACAGCACACACTCAACATGAGTCACAAATGATAAGAACGAGGTCAGGTCTGGATTTTTACGGTCATATTTTCTGATGATTTTCCTTCCAGGAACCGAGTCTGTTAATGAACACCCTTCAGTCTTGAGTCCCTTAATAAACACTGACTTGGTTGTTTTCCCTGCTTATCACTCTCAACTCTCCCCATAAACTAACTTTCAGCAAGCAACAGGAACTGATTATAATTGTAGCTCACAGACTAGAGGTGAATGCAGATGGCTCAGTGTTTTTGGAAACTGAAAAGGAATACTTGAATACTATTTTATAAACTATTTCATAGTCTTTTCACAAGTTATTCAACAAAAGGCCAGAGTGCCATCTTGTGGTTTGTATTGGTGGCAAAGTGCTGTACTTTTCAGATACTGACAGTACAAATTACACTCCATCAAGCTCTCTTTGCTTGTAATTAGCTGACAGCCGATAAAACTAGTGGATTGATGAACAACTTCATATTTTAATAATTAACATAAACTAACAGTTTAGTCACAAAAATTATTAATGGCAAACAATTTGAACACAGTGACAAGTGGGTTAATGAGTGCAGTGGCTTGATTGCCCAGCATGACAGTACTTTGAACAAAAAGCCTACTAGCAACTTATTCTGTTTAGTTGGTGTGACAGCACAATTTCCTCTAAACCCACACGGTCAAGAAAATGTAACTACTAACCTTTGATTGTATCTCATCAAAGCTACCAAAACAACAAGAAACTTTGATACTTTGATAATGAACATTTTATTTTTATCGCCTGAGTCTCTCTCGGGATAGACACAAGGTCCCCGGTCACCACGGCAACAACAGCACCCCCCCCCCCTGAATACTTCTGTGTAAGCAGCCGTGTCGGAGAGAGAGAAAGATTCAGACTGAAACACGTGAACCTCTGTTCTTTCTTTCTCGTCTGGCTTTCGTCAGGTGGCCCAGACACAGCTTAACAGCAAAGCTACATGGCTTCTCTGGAGGATGTTTTACATCTCGTTGCGGTTTTGTGGCACAAGCCCGGGTGAGACCAGTGGGGCGGGGGGGGGGGGGGGGGGGGGGGGGGGGTTGGGCAAGGCACTGGGCCATGTGGTGTGAGCAATAAGGAGGCCAGGTGAGAGAATCAGGCAGGGGATCTTCTAAAAACAGGATATCAACGGCACATCAGGGGTTAGTTACCTCTGCACAGCTGGAGATGCATGTGCACAAGCAGGGCATCAACAGACCACAGCAGCATGCAACACTCACACACCACACCTCCACCACATGTTGACCTGACAAAAAGCAACAACAAACTCAGGACTGATTGCAAACAGGGAAGGACATCCCATGAATGAAGATGTTTAGTGTGTCACTGACATCACGTTACAGAAATGAAGAAAAAAAAACAGGAAACTGGAGTGAAAACTTTAAATAATAACACGACAATGTTTGAAATGGTTCCGAAAGATTTTCTTGAGGGAGACAGAAAATAACATTCAACGTCACATTAATTGGTTTGTTTTATTTTGTAGCACTTTAATTGTTATGAATTCAACTTTACATTTAGTCATTTAGTAGACGCTCTTATCCAGAGCGACTTACAGTAAGTACAGGGACATCAACTTTAGGGCATCTGTCAAATAAAACAATACCCATGGCATTTAGCGAAGGTTTTGGTGTTCTGACAAAGCAAATATTGCAACAAAACTAGTTGTCTTGATTAGAGTGGATTACTAGTAGAAAGACTACTGGGGCAACAGTTTCTAAGTATTTACTTCCTCTATACTTCCTTAGAGAGAGGGAGAAAGAGAGATAGATAGAAAGATAGAGGCAGAGAGTGAGAGAGAGTGGTAGAGAGGAGGAAGAGAGAGAGGTGGTAATGATCCCGCTGTATCTCACAAGTCTTTAAGCTAATTCCTCTCCCTCCCTGCCTCTTCCAGCATGACACTTAACATGGACAGATGGCACCTGATCCCTGATTGCCTCCATCCATGTGGTTCCACCTGTCGTGTAGGAGAAGGAGAGGAGATCATGAAAGGAAACCACTTCAGAGTATTAAGGCACACTCCAGCCTTAGCAGAGGTTTGGCTGATCGCTTTGGGCTTCAGACCATCTGTCAGGGCAGCCACTGGTCATCAGCCTCACGTGTCCTTCAGCCAACCACCAGGTCAAGAGGTCATGGTCGTAAATTTGTGGCCGAAACACAGTGGTGATTTTAATTTAGGGGGTGCTCAAGCGATTCCATCTCAGCACCCCTAAAATTAATAATTAAAAAAAAATAAGTAGTGGCCGTGGCCAACAGAGCATTTTACCCGTGCCTTCCGACTTTACAACTGCCTCTGGAACCAATCGTCACTCCTAATGCCTAAACATCACAGCCAATCAGAGGCAGAGTGGGGAGAGGTTTACAGACCCATCTCACATCCAGTAGAAACAATTTTAATACAAAATTAAATATGTGGTCTATTGGATGTGTGTAAGCTTTACAGTAAGTGATGCTTTTGACTTTTTACAGTTGTTCTACGCAGGTAATCCCTTTGTTTAACTGTTTTTTTTATGATGTATGCTATACAAAAAATGTCTTTATGGTTGAAAGAACATGACATTGTTTACAAGAGCACAGATTCTACATAGATCTAGCCTCTTAATTCTGCTATCAAACTGCACCAGATTCATGCATTTAACTTTAGAATGTAATAAATGTTCTTCTGGAGGAGCATGTTTGCCGTATCCTTCTCACCTTTTTCCACCCCTGACCTGTTTGCATGACTGTTGTTAGCAAGGGGGTTTAGCACTTTTGCAAGGCACTGTATTCATGTCTCATTCTTATTGGGGGCTGGGCACCCCTAAAGGTCTGATCCTAGAATCGCCCCTGCCGAAACAGCATCAGCCAGAGAACATCCACCGATCATACCGTTGTTTGGAAGTTGTTGATGCTCAACAAGCAACAAGCGTTCCCCGTCAAACTCAACCGATGGGCACTTGTCTAAGAACAGCTTCCACTTATTTAGATGAGACATCCTAATTTTATATGCCGTTTTGTTGTAAAGTGATTTCTAGATAACACATGAAGGTTTAATGGCACATTCAGAATGGTAGGGAGAAACCGCGTTCAGGATGCTTCTTACGTGATAAGCGACAAGTCATTTTTTATCAAATAATTATCCTGGCATCCTAGGGTGGTCTTCGGTGTCAGGTACTATATTGCAATTGACACTGTTAGGTACTCAGAGCTAAATCATCCATCAACAAAACATGACACTAGCAGAGTATTTTACAACCTGAAGACAACACTATGATCCGCAAAATGTTTTAAACCAATACATAGGCCTATACAACCCTATGAGAATTAGGTCATGTTCACCACTAATCCCAACATATTCAAACGTGTTACTAAAGTTGGGCCCATGTAGCCTATAGAATGTACTTATACAAGTGTCCCCGCTTTTGAAACTATTGTTGTATAACAATGGAAAATCCTTGAGTTATTCTGAGCAGTCAAATATCTGCGCCATGGCACTTTAAATGATCTGGATAGGTTCAGTTAGTTGATCATCAAGCTTCCATTACCTAGCATCACAGACAATGAAATGGTGTGTTCATTTTGAAGTTAGTGCAAGTGAGTAGAACTTGAGAAAGTTTAAGTGAGTGAGTGTAAGTGAGTCATTTTCCTTATACAGCTTTCATGAATGCATAGTGTCACCTGGATTAGTAAGCATAAGTGGCAACTCATGCATTCATAATTATTATTGTTATAACTTGCGAGGATGATGAAATGCATTCAACCCAATTACATGATGTAGCCTATGTAAACGGCCGCTACATTTTTAGCACATGCACTCTCTACAAAACACAATTTCCACTTATTTCCTGTAAAACGACATTACACTACAAATAATTAACAGTGTAACGCTCGGGATGTATTATGAACAGTTGTTTCCCCCCCCAAAATAAAGAAAAATAATAATAATGGGAAATGTAGTGTTTTATGTAAAACATTACACAAAGATATGCGTTCAGCACCCAGTGTGATATAACCAGTCAAAATTGCATCTTCGCTGAAAGGGAAGTGGAAAACTGATTAGAAATCTTTAATGTGTATATTGGATCCAACAGATCAAATCGTTTACCAACAGCATGGGAAAGCATTCGATATTATTATCTCGCACCTTACAATTCACAGTTTTGACAAGTTGTCGTCGTCGTCATCTGCCGCTTGTCCGGGGATCGGGTCGCGGGGGCAGCGACCTAAGCAGGGAGGCCCAGACTTCCCTCCCCCCGGCCACTTCCGCCAGCTCTTCCTGGGGGACCCCAAGGCGTTCCCAGGCCAGCTGAGAGACATAGTCCCTCCAGCGTGTCCTGGGTCTTCCCCGGGGCCTCTTCCCAGTGGGACGTGCCCGGAACACCTCACCAGGGAGGCGTCCAGGAGGCATCCTAATCAGATGCCCGAGCCACCTCAGCTGGCTCCTCTCGACGCGGAGGAGCAGCGGTTCTACTCTGAGCCCCTCCCGGATGACCGAGCTTCTCACCCTATCTCTAAGGGAGAGCCCGGACACCCTACGGAGAAAGCTCATTTCGGCCGCTTGTATTCGCGATCTCGTTCTTTCGGTCACTACCCATAGTTCGTGACCATAGGTGAGGGTAGGAACGTAGATCGACTGGTAAATAGAGAGCTTCGCCTTTCGACTCAGCTCCTTCTTCACCACGACGGACCGATGCAGAGCCCGCATCACTGCGGACGCCGCACCGATCCGCCTGTCGACCTCGCGCTCCATTCTTCCCTCACTCGTGAACAAGACCCCGAGATACTTGAACTCCTCCGCTTGGTTCAGGATCTCCTCCCCGGCCCGGAGATGGCACTCCACCCTTTTCCGGTCGATTACCATGGCCTCAGATTTGGAGGTGCTGATTCGCATCCCAGCCGCTTCACATTCGGTTGCGAACCGCTCCAGTGAGAGCTGAAGGTCACGGCCCGATGAAGCCAACAGGACCACATCATCCGCAAAAAGCAGCGACCCGATCCTGAGGTCACCAAACCGGACCCCCTCAACACCCTGGCTGCGCCTAGAAATTCTGTCCATATAGGTAATGAACAGAATCGGTGACATAGGGCAGCCCTGGCGGAGTCCAACCCTCACCGGAAACAAGTTCGACTTACTACCGGCAATGCGGACCAAACTCTGGCACCGGTCGTACAGGGACCGGACAGCCCCGATCAGGAAATCCGGTACCCCGTACTCTCGGAGCACCCCCCACATGAGCCCCCGAGGGACACGGTCGAACGCCTTTTCCAAATCCACAAAACATGTGTAGACTGGTTGGGCGAACTCCCATGTACCCTCCAGGACTCCGCGGAGGGTATAAAGCTGGTCCACTGTTCCACGGCCAGGACGAAAACCACATTGCTCCTCCTGAATCCGAGGTTCGACAATCCGACGGACCCTCCTCTCCAGGACCCCTGAATAGACTTTCCCAGGGAGGCTGAGGAGTGTGATCCCCCTAAAGTTGGAGCACACCCTCCGGTCCCCCTTTTTAAAGAGGGGAACCACCACCCCGGTCTGCCAGTCCAGAGGCACTGTCCCCGATGTCCACGCGATGTTGCAGAGTCGTGTCAACCAAGACAGCCCTACAACATCCAGAGCCTTAAGGAACTCCGGGCGGACCTCATCCACCCCAGGGGCCCTGCCACCGCGGAGCTTTTCAACCACCTCGGCGACCTCAGCCCCAGAGATAGAAGGGCCCCCCCCGATGTCCCCAGACTCTGCCTCCACGTCGGAAAGCGTGTTGGTGGAATTAAGGAGGTCTTCGAAGTATTCCTTCCACCGATCCAGGACGTCCCCCGTCGAGGTCAGCAGCGCACCATCCCCACCGTATACAGTGTTGACAGAGCACTGCTTCCCCCTCCTGAGCCGCCGGATGGTGGTCCAGAACCTTTTTGAAGCCGTTCGGAAGTCATTCTCCATGGCCTCGCCGAACTCCTCCCATGCCCGGGTTTTTGCCTCCGCGACCGCCAAAGCCGCGTTCCGCTTGGCCTGCCGGTACACATCAGCTGCCTCTGGAGTCCTACCAGCCAATAAAGTCCGATAGGCCTCCTTCTTCAGCTTGACGGCATCCCTCACCTCCGGAGTCCACCACCGGGTCCGAGGGTTACCGCCGCGACATGCACCGACCGCCCTGCGGCCGCAGCTCCGGTCAGCCGCTTCAACAATGGAGGCCCGGAACATGGCCCATTCGGACTCAATGTCCCCGGCCCCCCCCGAGACATGATCGAAGCTCTCCCGGAGGTGGGAGTTGAAGCTCCTTCTGACAGAGGGTTCCGCCAGACGTTCCCAGCAGACCCTCACATTACGTTTGGGCCTGCCAGGCCTGACCGGCGTCCTCCCCCACCATCGAAGCCAACTCACCACCAGGTGGTGATCAGTTGACAGCTCCGCCCCTCTCCTCACCCGAGTGTCCAAGACATGC
Source organism: Hypomesus transpacificus (assembly GCF_021917145.1). NCBI lineage: Eukaryota > Metazoa > Chordata > Actinopteri > Osmeriformes > Osmeridae > Hypomesus > Hypomesus transpacificus. The sequence continues at coordinate 5,188,149 of NC_061082.1, forward strand.
GGCCCCAAGTCCGATGACACGACTACAAAGTCGATCATCGAACTGAGACCTCGGGTGTCCTGGTGCCAGGTGCACATATGGACACCCTTATGCTTGAACATGGTGTTCGTTATGGACAAACCGTGTCTAGCACAGAAGTCCAACAACAAAACACCACTCGGGTTCAGATCGGGGGGGCCGTTCCTCCCAATCACGCCCCTCCAGGTCTCACTGTCATTGCCCACATGAGCATTGAAGTCCCCCAGGAGGACGAGGGAATCCCCAGGAGGAGCGCTTTCCAGCACCCCCCCCAGAGACTCCAAAAAGGGTGGGTACTCTGAGCTGCCGTTTGGTGCATAAGCACAAACGACAGTGAGGACCCGTCCCCCCACCCGAAGGCGGAGGGAGGCTACCCTCTCGTCCACCGGGGTGAACCCCAATGTACAGGCGCCGAACCGAGGGGAAACCAGTATTCCCACCCCAGCTCGACGCCTCTCACCAAGGGCAACTCCAGAGTGGAAGAGAGTCCAGCCCCTCTCAAGGAGACTGGTTCCGGAGCCCACGCTGTGCGTCGAGGCGAGGCCGACTATATCTAGCCGGAAACTCTCTACCTCGCGCACCAGCTCAGGCTCCTTTCCCGCCAGCGAGGTGACGTTCCACGTCCCTAAAGCTAACTTTTGCAGCCGAGGATCGGACCGCCAAGGCCCCCGCCTTCGGCCGCCGCCCGTCTCACACTGCACCCGACCCCCATGACCCCTCCTGCGGATGGTGAGCCCACTGGAAGAGGGTCCCACGTTGTCTCTTCGGGCTGTGCCCGACCGGGCCCCATGGGAAAAGGCCCGGCCACCAGGCGCTCGCCATCGAGCCCCACCCCCGGGCCTGGCTCCAGGGGGGGGCCCCGGTGACCCGCTTCCGGGCAGGGGCAACTGAGAACCATTGTTGTATTTCTTCATGGTTGGTTTTTTGAGCCACGCTTTGTCTGGTCTTTCACCTGGAACCTGTTTGCCTTGGGTGACCCTACCAGGGGCATGAAGCCCCCGACAACATAGCTTCCAGGATCACTAGGACACGCAAACCCCTCCACCGCGGTAAGGTGGTGACTCAAGGAGGGGTTTTGACAAGTTATACAACGTTATTTTATAGTTATATAAGTGCACCACAGCGAACCAATACGAGTGCGCGTATAGGGTCATGTGCTTGCCAGAGGCTCGTCACTTCATTATCTTTGAAATCGAAGAAGCTGTGTGAACAAGATGGACTATTTACAAAACGAGATATCTGATTTATTTGTTAACTTCTGTATTCGGTTTGAATGTACATAGAAGGACACGGACATTAAGCAAGACGAGGTGATATTTAGACGTCGATACCAAGAAAGAATACTAGTGACCGGTCAGTGAAATTTGCATTTAGGCTAGCTAGCTAAGAATGGATGGTACCAAATAATCGGTGACGCTCAGGTGTATTGGATTTTTGGATTTGGGGTTAAGGTAATGACGTTACCTTAGTTAGGCTTAGCTAGCTATCACGTCACGAAGCCTGCTTTTCAACTGGCGACGCCGACAAGGGCGTATAGTTATCGCCTGTCGTTTAGGAAACCCATTTAGAAAATAGAGTCGATAACATTGTCTGTGATCATTTTTGACTATCATAGAGCCATTCCGCGCTGCATGTAGCCAACATTGTTTTGAAAGGAAGTTAGTCGGAGACTGCGTACTTCTTGCCAAAGGCCGGGGGAAGGTGCAGTGTGGGTTATCTAATGCTGCATTCAAACCAACCCCCTCCTTAGATTCTAACTCGAGTATGTATTTATTGACATCCTGAGTGTCTCACTGTATTCAGTTTCTTCAAAAGTGTACGTTGTAGGAGCAAAGCAATTTGACTTAAATCAATTGGCTTTCTTGTTTGATTGCTTTTGGCTATCGCGAAATGGGTCCTGTCCAAACAGCTTTGGTGCGTTTATTTGTGATGATTGGTGAACTTCTCATACATCAGTAACGCACAGAACGAAGATGGAGACAGGAATCCAGCATCAACCGGGTGAGCAATTCGTCCACCCGTTGACCAACCCGGGAGCTACGGGATTATGCCCAGAAATGCTCGAAGTCTCAGAGGAGGCAAACCGGGCAGGGGATTTCAACCTCGCCGCCGAAATCTACAGCTCTCAACTTGCGGACCTTCAACAACCGGACCGGGGCCTCTGTTTGCGAAAAGCGGATGCTTTGGCACAGGGAGGTAGGATAGGTGAGGCTCTGGACTCGTACTGTACAGCGGCAAACCTAAGCAATCTGAGACCGGAGGAGTTGCGTATTCTAGTTGAAAACATTGCACAGACTCTAAGAGAAAAAGATCTAAACGTTTTTAGTGGATCGCGCAGTGGAGACGGCGGACTGGATTCGGATGGAGACACCGAAGAGGACGAGCCGTTAGACTTATTTTCATGTCGCCTTTGTAAGAATTTGCTTTCTGAACCAGTAACGTTAATGTGTGGCCACACGTTTTGCAAACCTTGTTTAGAAAATGAAACTGTCACGGATTGCAAACAGTGCAAGTATAAACTGGACAAAAAAGATGGGCAGATTTTGCCATTTGGACTAAGAATAGATGTTGTACTAAGTGGGTTGTTGGAAAAATGGTTCGACTCCGAAAGCAAAGCCAGGAGGTTTTGTATAGAAGGAGACATGTTATGGAAAAAACAAGACTATGCAGATGCCTTGGAGAAGTACAACAAAGCTGTAGAACTAGGTAAGAATCCGTTGTAAACATCTGGCACATGCACACGTTTAATATTTTAAAAATAACTGTTTTAATTTGACTGTAATTGAACTTTTTTTCGAAATGGAAAAGCAGACCAGTTGACCTACTTTTTCTGTTCTTTGCGCAGTGTTACCGAAGTGAGGCGGCATTTATCCTCATTGCCTTAACTCTGTTACAAAACCTAAACCCGCAGCTTTCTGTTGTTGAATCGTTTTTACATTGTATGTTCCAGTTGTGACCGTGGCCTTCTGCCGAGATACTTTGGTGTATAAGAGGTGAATCCACAGGCCTAGTCAAGGTTGAATAACCAGGCGCGCATAATGCTTAGATAAGGGCAGTTTGGGACATGGAAGTGGCCACTTCTGGGATCTTGCTTATATACGTGTAATCTGTATTATTTTTTGAGAAGCTATTTATTTGGCAGATCACTCAGGTGGTGATGGTGGCTTTCACAGCCAGCCTGTGTTTCACAGCCAGCCTGTGTTACACAACAAATCCACACCGGCCTTCTGGCAGCTAAGATGCGTCACCACAGTGAGAGGGGAACGTGCTACACCAGCAATATGGTCATAACTCAACCTATTTTCCCGAGTCATCCCGAACGGCTTTTGATCGAAGCTCTGGTCATGAACAGCCCTTCATAAACACTTGAAAGATTATGCTTTCCTCTGACATTACCCCCCCACCCCCCCCACCCTCAAGCTCTCTGGCTGCAGGAATCCATGCCATGCCATGCCATGCCATGCCTAGGCAGCTCTAAGGCCGGTTGTAGCACAGCTGATCCATCCCTCTGGAGAGAGAGGGCTGTGGTAGTGCTGACCCCATTCCTGATGTCAGTATGTGACCTGCTTATATAAACCACTCTGCCAGCTCTTGTGAGACGTGCCCTAGATACATAATTATTCATAAAACTACTGCTTGTTGCAGACTAAAAAGAGGCTGAGTTTGGGAAGTTATTCGTTTGGATTGATATTTTGAGTTACAAGAGTTAGAAAACGTCCAGATTTCTGATATTCGAAGCAACATTCACTGTCTAAACTGGGACGGTACATTGTTGCATTCAAACATGCTAGGTAACAAGGGTTCAGAACTGTTCTTCTAGAATGATCCCTGGGCAGTATTTAGATTTGGGAAATGGGAATAACATGTCATGTTTTGTGCCCCCTGGTGTTCTGCTGGTCTGAGAGGAGGGGGCAGTTGTGAGAGACGCATCCCAGGGGTGATTGAATTGCAGCCGTTGACTTGGACTGGATGTTTGGGCACCGAGTTCAACCGCTTTCTGCCACACGAAAAGTTTTCACAACCTGTAGACTCTGTTCATCCTGCGTCACGCCCGGCGCAAACGCCACAGCCCGGTTTCCCAACTCATTTCCAGCAGTTTCCAACCTCTGAGCGGAGATTAGATTGTCTTTATCACTCACACGTGCGCACGTTATGGATGGCACTCAGCGCTGGCTAATCTTCAGGTGAAGCAGCGAAGTAGCTGAGTAGCCGTCTGCTAAGGAAGAATTCGAGTGGCACTGTGTAGATCTGAATAGTCAAGGGCTATGGTTTTAATACAATTTATTAGACTATACAATTACATAAACAAAGCTTTGCTGATCAGTCTCAACGAAGGAGGTGCCATCCACACAGGTTGTTCGCAGGAGTGATGCCAACCATCACACATGCACTGCCTTATATAAACTTAAGATCAAATGGCATTCTATAAGGTCAATCAATCAATGTAGCAAACTCTGTGATTGGCTAACTTAACTTAGTGACAGCTTGAAACAATACCAAGTGTCCAGTGTGTCCCAAAGTTCTTTGATGTCACAGCTCCCTCCAGAGCAGTAGATAATAAAGCCACAGGGGTTGACCAGTCAAATGGTCAACTGTCCTTTGTGTGACCATCTTCAAACAATACTTTTAATGAACACAAACAATGAAACAGGACACAGTCCTTCTAGCCAAAGTTCAGAGCAGCTGTCTCATTGACCCCTTACAGTAACCAGAGGACAGAAGGCCATATAAAATGCTTCACCCATCCCCCAGGGCAAGCTGCCCACAGAGCCATCAGCACCTCACATTCCGTTGAACTCAACTTAATTATCTTCCCTTCCTGTCTCTTACCAATGAACATAGAAGATTATAGATTTCATACACATACATCTATGCATATGACCAAAATTTCCATTTCACGTCTCACCGCAGCTTCTTTCTTGGTGCGTCTGTCTGATCTGAGCTCTGTCTCTTCGCCCCCACAGCGCCCTCTTCAGGCCGCCTGCTGGCACAGCGGGCCAGGCTGCACATGGCCATGAGGAGTTACTGTCTGGCTGTGCAGGACGCTGACAGCATGTGCAGAGTCAACCCTCTCTGGCCACAGGTGACACTGGGACAAAAATCACTACACACACCACACAATATTTAATAAATGTATCAATGAGTTAAACGGAGTTCCTCTCGATTTATTATATTTCTCAGATGTAAATAAACCTCTTCTCTTCTCAGGCCCACTCTCTGAGAGCCTCTGCCCTGATCAGAGCCTCCAGGAAGGAGGAAGCGTTGCAGGAGTACTTCCTCTGTGTGGCACTGAAGCCTGATTGGACCACAGTCAAGATGGAGGCCCAGAAGGTAACTTCCTTGCTTCACACGGACATGCGTGTGTGTGGGCATGTCTATCCGACAGGATTAGTGAGGACGCTAAATCCTGCCAGGCCCCTTGCTAGATGATCTCATGACGTCATGGCCTTGTTCCAGCTGGCCTCTGGGGCAGTGTTTGTCCTGCATGACACAGCTGCTATTAAACCTGTCACACCACACAGAACAGCATGTTAGATATGGCCATGAATACAGGGCCTGTTGGCATCAGCAACGCTGGCAGGTGGTGTTTACTTAGCTGTGGTTCTGTCCAACAGCTTCGAATTCTCTGTTCGCCTGCCGGCCAGGTGCTAAATATACCGTCCCTGCCTTCCGCAAGGTGATGGACTGAAATTGAAGTTTTCAGTTGTCTTTATGCTGCGTTAGTAGGACCTGTTTGGCGTTGAGAAAGCGACCTCATCCATGCAAGCGCAGGTTCTCACCTTGTTTGGGCAGTGTGATGCCCTCGTGCATGTGTCTGTATGTCTGTTGAGCGTGAGCTGTGTTTGTAGGTGCTGAGCGAGCTGTTTTCCTCCGTGTTCGAGAGGGCTGATGTTCCCCAGCCCCTGCTGCCCCTGGCAGGAGACCCCTCCACACGCTTCCTCAAACCCTCCGCCCTGCTCAACTCCCTGCGGCCACTCGCCAGGGCACCCACCGCCCAGCCTGCCCAGGTCAGCCAACACGAGGGTGTCACACACACACACACTCACACACTCAGTCACACTCAGTCACACGCTGTCTTAGTCGCTGGTTTGTTTTTACCCATCTATTTTCTCCCTCCCTCATGCGCAGCCTCTGCTCTCCTCCCTCAGGACTCAGAGGTCAGTGTGAGCAGGTCAGGGTGTGAGGGTTCGTCCACACAGCCGGGCCCCAGACGACCCCTGGGGGACGAGGGCAGCAGTAAGACCCTGGCCAGCGTCCTGGCCGCCCTGCCGGCGCCCCCCGGTGGCACTAAGAGGAAGCACGGTGGAGACGAGCCTTTCTGCCACTCCTCCAAACTACTCCGAGCAGGTAACAGGACACACACGCACGGCCGTCTCTCACTCTCTCAGGACACAGACACTCAGTCATACACACACACACACTCCGTCATACACACTCTTACACACACCGTATGAGCTGTGGGTCTATGAGTGTGTGGAGCTACTTCACGGCTGTGTGTTGTCCTCAGATGAAAGGTGCTCCTCTCACGCCCCTGCCACGCCCTCCGGGGGGCGGTCCGTGCCCCTCAGCCTGCTGGACAGTGGAGACATGGAGTGTTCCCTCTGCATGAGGTACTGAACAAACACACACACACAGACAAATAAATCAGTAGCATAAGCTGATCTGGGTGTTCTGGGAAGCAGTGCAGTGGTCAGTGAGGAAAATGTCCTATTTGGATATTGTGTTAATGTTAGTTTATGTTCTGTGTGTAAAGGCTGTTCTATGAGCCGGTCGCCACTCCGTGTGGACACACCTTCTGCCTCAAGTGTCTGGAGCGCTGCCTGGACCACAACCCCTACTGCCCTCTGTGCAAGGAGAACCTGGCTGAGGTACACACACACACACATCACACACACCATCACACACACACAACCCCTACTGCCCTCTGTGCAAGGAGAACCTGGCTGAGGTACACACACACACACATCACACACACCATCACACACACACAACCCCTACTGCCCTCTGTGCAAGGAGAACCTGGCTGAGGTACACACACACACACACACACACATCACACACACCATCACACACACATCACACACACACACCATCACACGCACACACCATCACACACACACAACCCCTACTGCCCTCTGTGAGAGGAGAACCTGGCCTAGGTACACACATCACACACACACACACACGCATCAAAGTGACCTGAACAGCAAACACATCTTGTATAAACTCACATTGCTGTGTAATCCCTAAGAGGAAGTGAGGTCAGCAGGTGATGGGTTACAGTAAAGCTGCTGATCACGGACACGGCTGCTCCACAGTAATCTGCTCAGATTAATTTAACATCCTGCTGCACTTCTAGTTCAGACATGAACTTCATACATATATTCATATTGCAAGGATCCTAAGCGTATGACACACACACAGACAGACACACACAGACAGACACCCAATCTCTGGTGTCAGCAGTGTTGACCTGCAGTGTTGTTGTTGCAGTACCTGGCCACCAGGGGGTACAACAAGACTGTGCTGATGGAGCAGGTGCTGCAGCGTTACCTAGGAGACGAGCTGGCTGACAGGAAGAGGATCCAGGAGGAGGAGCAGAAGGAGCTGTCCAAGTGAGTCTCACACAGGAAGGACAACACTGCATGGACACTCAAATTTACAGAAATAAATAATTTTATTTTTAAATGAATGATTTTAAAAATGTTGTTCTTCAAACAAAGGATAAAAAGTTAACATTTGAATACCTAAAAAGTAACGTATATCAGCAAATGCCAAATGTAGTTATGTCACACCCTAGTCTCCACGCACCCAACCAACCAACCAATCCCCTCTTCCCTCCAGTCTGAACCAGGAAGTGCCTATCTTCGTGTGCACCATGGCGTTTCCCACCATCCCCTGCCCGCTGCACGTGTTTGAGCCGCGCTACCGCCTCATGATCCGCCGCTCCATGGAGACAGGCACACGGCGGTTCGGCATGTGCATCGCTGATGAGCTGCAGGGCTTCGCAGACCACGGCTGCATGCTGGAGGTGCGCAACGTCAAGTTCTTCCCAGACGGGCGCTCTGTGGTGGACACGGTCGGCGCCGCGCGCTTCCGCGTGCTGAGTCACGGCCAGCGAGACGGCTACCAAACGGCCAAGATAGAGTATCTGGAGGACAAGAAGGTGGGTGGTGTGTGTGTGTGAGGGGGTGTGTGTGTGTGTGTGTGAGGGGGGGGGGGTGTGTGTGTGAGGGGGGTGTGTGTGAGGGGGGTGTGTGTGTGTGTGTGAGGGGGGGGGGTGTGTGTGTGAGGGGGGGGTGTGTGTGTGTGTGTGTGAGGGGGGGTGTGTGTGTGTGTGTGTGAGGGGGGGGGGGTGTGTGTGTGAGAGGGGGGGGTGGTGGTACATGGTTGTTACAGACACAGAGAGCGTGTTTGAAGAAATTGGGATATTGATGTGGGACACCTCCAATATTACAATTGTATATAGTTCTACCACTAGTTTTCTGTTCTAACTGTGTGTGTGTGTGTGTGTGTTTATGTGAGCAGGTGGAGGGAGAGGAGTTAGCAGAGCTGCAGAAGCTGCATGACTCTGTGTATGAGCAGGCCACTTCCTGGTTCACCTCCCTGAAGGACAACATGAAGAGCCAGATCCTCAGCCACTTCGGACACCTGCCAGGGAAAGACCCCGACCCACAGGTGAGACACACTCACACACACACACACATACACACACACACACACAGTATATACAATATGAGAGAACACTTTATAAAGCCTCATCATACACACAAACTCGCCTTTGAAAACGAGATGGTACATCTCAAGGGGTATGTGTGTGTATATATAGATCTATATAGCTGCTGGTGTCCTCATGTCTCTCTCCCCCTGGTAAGCTCCCTGGCAGAGGACCAGACACATGGGGTTTTTAGATTCTGTGTCCCTGATGATTAACTGGATGTATTTTTTGTATGTCTTCAACCCACTAACCTTTCTCTCCCCCCCTCCTCCTCCCCCTCCAGGGTAGTCCCAGTGGCCCAGCCTGGTGCTGGTGGCTGCTGGCTGTCCTTCCTCTGGAGAACAGAGCCCAGCTCACCATCCTGGCCATGACCTCCCTGAAGAGCCGCCTGGTGGCCGTCCGCAGGGTCCTGCTCTTTGTCATGCGCAAGAGACCGCGATGACCTCCGCACGCGCTGGCCCTCCCCCCTCCCTCACCGCCCTCGGCCCTCCTCCCTCCCTCCCTCCATCACCGCCCTCGGCCCTCCTCCCTCCCTCCCTCGGCCCTCCTCCCTCCCTCACCACCCTCCTCCCTCCCTCACCACCCTCGGCCCTCCTCCCTCCCTCCCTCCTTCACCACCCTCGGCCCTCCTCCCTCCCTCACCGCCCTCCTCCCTCCCTCGGCCCTCCACCCTCCCTCACCACCCTCGGCCCTCCTCCCTCCCTCCCTCACCACCCTCAGCCCTCCTCCCTCACCACCCTCGGCCCTCCCTCACCACCCTCGGCCCTCCCTCACCACCCTCGGCCCTCCCTCACCACCCTCGGCCCTCCTCCCTCCTCCCTCCCTCACCACCGGCCAACTCTGGGGTGGTTCAGTCGGCCGAGCAGACCGGGAGCTGGGATGGGGGCACAACTGGCTCCTTCCCATTCATCCTTCCTCTCAATCATCCCTCCATCTACGCCTCCCCCTAGTGGCGGCACACTGGAACTGCACAGCCGTGAGACTTCAGCTCTGTGTCGCGTGAAGTGGAGGAGGGAAATAGATGCACTAACGCCACCTTGTTCCGACCCAGGAAGAGACTGTAGCAGTTGTAGACGTCAGCACCTCCCTGCTGCCTTCAGTGTCAACATGTGCTCTGGTGGTTCAACAAGAGGGAGAAGAATCAAAGTGACACTCGCCAAAAAGCAATGTGACTGAAGCACTACAGTACTGAATGTACGGGCTTGTCCGTAGTTTGTATCTGTCGCTATGGTTTTTTTTCAGTTTATTGCTGCTCTTCACGACCCTGCTTGTTGTCTGTTCAGGACCAGGAGGACGTACAGAAAGGTGGACATTTACTGTACACGTTGTGTTGCTCTGAAAACCACCACCAGGTTTTCACTTTTACATAACTGGGACGAACAAAACAAACTGAAAACACCCAAACTGTAGGATCTTCTGTGTGACAGGACAGCTGCATGTCCCCTCCTTTTGACCAACCCACCCCGCACACCACCCTGCAGTTTAGAGAGAGGAGAGAGAGAGGAGATGGTGTGGGTGTGTTTCAGAATCAAAATGGTGTTTCTGATTCTGATTGGTCTTCTTTATACTGTGAATCTACATCGGGTGACTGAGTGTATATCAGTAACTCTTGAGGCCTTTTTCAATGTCTTATTTAAGTGTAATTTTACTGCTGGTGTTTTTTCTTCCTGTTTGGGTTCGTTGTGATGCGTAAAAGTAACTCCAGCGACATTCTGCATTTCACACGCATCTTAGTTGAGCAAGATCTTGTAGCTATTTTTTTTATCAAGAATTAAAATTCATGTTAAAATGGATTTGCTGATGTGTTTGTGATGTTGAACTCTGCTTGTTTGGTTGATTACTGATGTGCTGCTTTGGACATGCTTAATAGTGACACAGGACAGACACTCCAACATAAACCATCAGTCAAAATGACCTTATGTTTTAAAACAGTTTAACTGTCAAACATGATCACAGTACACTGCATATTCATCGATGGACACAATTCAACTCACGTTAGTGCATCGTCACTTCATATACACAGTAAATAGCAGGTAGATTATTTACTTTGTACTATATGGTGAAAGCAACCATGTATTTCAATCAGGAATAAAACTACCACTCACTAACACACGTCTAAAACTGGACCAGTCCAATGACGAAAGGGAACTTCAGTAACCAAGTCTGTTAAGATAACCGGCGTCGGTTGAAGGCCACAATAACCTCACTTCCCTTAGAACCAGATCTCCGTCGGCCTGTGTTTCATCGTCATGACGACCGCGTGGCCTCGTCACTTCCCGGCGGCGTGCACCGCCTGGTGCCTGATCAGGTTGCTGAGGAACGAGAAGTTCTTCCCACACTGGCTGCAGTGGAAGCGTTTCTCCCCGGTGTGAACGCTCTGGTGCACCTTCAGGTTGTTGGAGTGGGAGAACTGCTTGCCGCACTGGGAGCACTGGTACGGTTTCTCCCCGGTGTGGACGCGCTGGTGCCTCTTCAGGCTGCAGAACTGGCCAAACTGCTTCCCACACTGAGAGCACTGGTAGGGTTTCTCCCCGGTGTGCACGCGCTCGTGGATGCGCAGCTGGCACTGGTGGGGGTACTGGCGCAGGCAGAAGGCACACTTGTAGGGGCGGGGGTCCGGCCCCAGGGGGGCGGAGGGATTGGGGGCGTGGCCCGAGGGGGGAGACAGGCCAGTGGGGTTCTCCTGAAGCCCCGCCCACGCCGGGGGCTGTTCCCCCGTTGGCATGCCGACCGGGGCGGCGGTGTTCTGGAAGCGAGGGTCGTAGCCGTACGACCGGCCGTGATAGGCTCCGCTCTGACTCACATGATGCACCGGGTTCTGGCCCGAGTCCCCGGGGCTCCACAGAGACGAGGGGGTGACGTCACCGCTGACATCAGCCCCTCCCACAGGAAGTGTGTCGATCACGATGACCTCAGATTTGACCTCAGATTTGACCTCTGCGTGAAGGTGAACGCCACCGTCTCCACCGTCCTCCTTCCTCCCGTTCTCTGGTCTCTGCTCCTCTGGTCTGTGCTCCTCTGGTCTGTGCTCCTCTGGTCTGTGCTCCTCGCCTGCATCGCTCGCCAGGCCCTGGAAACAGGAATGAGGAAGTGAGTCCACAGGCAGGGGCACGATGACAGATCTGCATGTTCTAATCAACACACTGAATATGTTTAATGTATGTTCTTAATAAGTCATTATACTGAGTAAACTCCTCCCATATGGAGCACAGGAGTTGTCTGGTTCTTACAGTTCACTTTATACATATTATCTACTGCTTTATTCAATTTACTAAAGATACAAAAGACACTGTACTGCCTGATCATATCAATAAATATCCAAAGTCACTGAGGTTCAATCTACATCATGCACCCCCCCCCCCCCCGCCCCCCGCCCCCCCCCCCCCCCACACACACACACAAAAACAAGCAAACTCGACACAAGGCAAACTGGCGTTTCCAACCCTCACAAGTATTTCAGTGGGGAGAGAGAGCCTTCTCTAGTCATGCTGCAGTTTCTGGTGCCTCTTCAGGTTGCTGGGGTGGGAGAAGCTCCGTCCGCACTGCCTGCAGCCGAACGGACGCTCCCCCGTGTGGACGTTCTGGTGCACCCTCAGCTGGCTGGGGCACACGAAGCTCTTGTGGCAGAGCGGGCAGGCAAACTGCTTCTGCCTGGCGTGGTTCACGCGGTGCTTCCGCAAGTCGCTCTCCTGCACGAACCTCTTCCTGCACAGGCCGCAGGCGAACGGGCGCTCCAGCGCCGCTCCGGCCGCAGGACCCTGGCCAAGATGGCCGCCGACGGGCCTCTGGAAGGTTCTGTGAGGGGACGGGGCGTTGCTGAAGTCGGGGCTACAGCGGGTATTTGTGATGGAGACCCCGGAGGAAGACGTGTGGTTTGAGGACAGTGTCCCTGGGGCTTGGTACGCGGGCGCTGCGTGAGGCTTGGGGCCGGCATCGTTGGAGAGACCGCTCACTTCCCCCTCCCCGGTACTAAAGACCCCCTCGGACCACACCATCATCCTGTCTACCCCCCGACCACCACCCACGCCCCCGATAGCCACGCCCCCTGCTGACACCCCGCCATATGAGGCGCTGGAGCCTCCAGTCTGCCCCGTTGAGGAGGCGCTGTCTGAACCCAGGGGCCCCGTCTCAGCATCCACCCCAGCCGTACCGGGGACGTAGCTAGCTGCTGCTTCTATCCACGCCTGGGCTACAGGAGCTTCGCTCAGGTCCAAGTACGGCATTTCTCCTCTGAGGTCACTTCCTGTGAGAGCGTGAGGCGGGGTCGCACTCTCGATCTTTGTCTCTGACTGGTAGTCGGCAACAGCGGGGGGTTGAGACCCACTGACCTCCGTTAGGTTGCGTCCGGCAGCGCCGTCCCACTGCCCGGTTGTGGAAGGAGGACTGAGCCCTCTGTCGCCCCCCGGTGGCCGCTCTGAGTCCCTGCTTGAGGCAGGGTCGTCCACTCCCGTCGCCCCCTCCACCTTCACGATAAGCAGGTCCAGTTCCTCCTCCTGCTTTGGGCCTGTTGTCTGGAGGTAGAGGATTGAAATAAGAAGGAACAGAGGAAATAGAAAAGCTGGAACGGCTCATGAACATGTTCATCGTGAAATCTGCCATCACTGATCATCAATCACCGATTCATCATTTTCTATCATCTACCTAATAATATATAGTGTATAAAGTGTGTATTAACCTTTCATTTATGTCATCGTACTATAATGTAATGGGGCATTAAGTAATATGCTAAACTATTTTTGTGTTCAGACAGCCAGTGTCGAAACAGTAAGCCGAATAGTTACCTCATTTTTTGCCTCAACATCACAGTTTGAGGCTGGATCCTGGTTCAGATGAAAAGGACTCCTATCTCTTCCTGCACTGGTCCTGCTCACAGATCTCTCTCTGCCCTGAAAAGATGGTCCTGCAATCCAAGCAAATAACGGTTACAACATGCCACTTGACCTGGGCTCATTACCTCTTTGATTGGAGTGTTTTTTTTTTTTACTTTCAGAGCAGACGGGTTAACACTGGCGTTTATTTAGAGACTAAAACTTACTCGCTATATTGCTTTACATGCCAATTTCGATGAGCTGTTTGCTAAATGTAGAAAACTGTATAATTAAATGGATACATGGAATGAATAATGAGACCTACGCACTTGGTCCAATCTAAATGAACTCGTCTCCTCAATTGTCTCAATATAATAATTGTTCTCCTACAGTACCTGATGCCTGTGTATCCCGTAAGGGTCTGTTGAGCAGGCGAACCCCAAACCGATTGCTGACAGACCCCTCTGAAAACTTCATCCTCTCCGTTCGAAACCTTGCAATTTGTAGCTCTAATAGTTTAATTTTTCTGCGAAGGAATTCGTTCTCTTTGTGACTCTGAGACATCTCCAGGTGAACGACAGCGTAGCCATCATCCACAACTTTGCAAATTTCGGCTACGGCTGCATTAGCCAGTACCTCCATGATTGAGGCTATCTGTGCTTGGAATTCTCCGGTTCCCGACATCGTTCCCTTCTAGTGCTCCTCTTCTCCTTTTGAAATTCGAGACTTTCAGCCCCACGTTAATACAACAACGTCTCTTTTAAAAAGTATCTTTATCAAACTGTTATCTGTAGTAAACGTCAGGTCTGCAGTCTTTGAGAGAATTGTTGATATTAGCGGTTTTGGCTCCCTGTTTTCCCTCCCCTTGACAGTGTCAAATTATATTCAAAAAATCAACATCGCCCCCTGCTGTTTGGGAGCGATCTATTTTTGGAGATGTCTAAAGTGAAATGGAGAATGTCGTCACTTGGTTTTTAATTTAGTTAAAAAAATTCGGAACCAAAAATGGGTTTCGGAAATTCGGATAGTCTAGCTCAAATTCAAACAGTGAAATTCAACCCCTCCCCCCTGGTCAAATTCGAATTGACAGAAAATTTGACCGGAAGAGATTTGAGTCGAGAAAATTCCGATTGCAACATCCTGGATACCAAGGATAGGTAAAGCAATCGAGCCTGAATGCAATCGAACCATCTCACTCAGGCCCCTCTCATCCAGGTGTAGCTGTGTAACAGTCATACAATCTCAACCTGGGGTATTTTTTTATGGAATTTTTATTTTACTGTTGGTGTATATTTGAGTAATTTGAGTAACACATTTATTTGATATAGCACTAGCCAAACATTGCTACTGTTAAGCAAAGAAATCGAAGGATGTAATGAAAATTCACTCACACAAAACGATATTTCATATTTTATCTTACATGTTCCTAAATTTGAGCACTGATAATCTTTATTGGCTTGAGGTCTTACATGCAAACTGTAACAAGAGGATTGTGGGTAATGAAGTAAAAAGGTAAACTGCTCCTGGTTTGAAGCTTATTGTAAAATGCAGCCACCAGAACTACGCTTCTGTTCTGCTCTTCTTCTGTCCTCTTGGATTTGATTGATCTGTCCCTGCAGCCTGGATGCTCTGTCATCAAACCCTTGCTGTAGGAGGGATCTCTGCTCCTGGAAGGGAGAAAAAATAAAGTTGACGAATTTATTATCGCTGTGAATTAAACTGTGTGTAGGTCTGAGCAGGGGCACAAGTTTGTTTTCAAATGTGGGTGGTACACAGTAATGTATTATGAAACCAACAACCCTGGTTCTGAGTGTGTCTCACCGTCAGCTTGACCTGCAGAACCCTGTCGTACTCTGCTGCAGCGTTTCTCCTGTCTACCTCTATCTTCTCCATCAGCTGGTCGACGTGCTGCTGGTGAGTTCTGTCCTGGTCCTCCTGCAGCCTCTTCTGAAACCTTACCTGCTCCTCCGCTGCACACTGTTGTCGTTCAGCCTGCTCCCTCCTGGCCTCTTCCTCTACAGAGAGAGACAGAAACACAGCAGGTTACATGAAATACACTTTCTGAAATATTGCGGTGCTATAGTGATAGTTTATTTGTGTCACCTTTTGTCCTTTGCTCAGCTTCAGAGAGAGAATTGTCTGCTGCCAGGATAGTCTGTCCAAGGCTGGCCAGCCCATCCAGGTACACCTGGAGAACCTCCTCTGCCTGAACACACACAGAGAGAGAGAAATATGAGACTACTTTAACTACATGCCTGGAAACTAATACTGATTTAAACTCTCATCTGAACTCATTTGAAAGCACCACTTCTCCCCAACATACCTTCACTCCTTTGCCCTCTGTCCTCTTGTATAGCTTGGTCATCATTTGGAGGTCCGTGCAATAGTTGTAGTATCCACCAGGGACAGTGTAGACAGAACTCCCCTCCTCCTCCAGAGGGCCGAAGACCCTCTTGATGATGCTTTCACACACCCTCTTGGACTCCTGGCAGTTCTTCTCATGGATCTGCCGGTATTCTGCCTCAAGCACTTCCTGAAAAACAGTCAGGAGTGATGATAAGAACCAAGACAACACTGGGTTGGGTGATTCTCAGACATACCTTGTAATGATACATTTGGACAGGGACATACTAAAGTTATGTTTCAAAAAATAATAAATAAATTGGTATATTTTATTTGAAGCCCAAAAAACCCTCCGGCCTATTGTGAGAGAAAAAAATACAGGAAAATATGATTATTTTTAGATGCACAAACCGCAAGCCTTTTCTGGTATTTCTGGTCCTCGTCCTTAAAGGTACTTTTCATGAAGATGACCAGAGCCTCCTTCTCTATCTGGGCGTGGATATCAGACAGTTCCTCCAGGTCCTCGGTTGGGAAAGCCACCCATGATGCCATGCTCTCCTGGTAGAACACCCTGGCACGCTCAACAGCACAGGAGTTCTCAATCTCTGACAGCGCCAGCACGGCGTTGTCCAGGCAGGGGATCTGCCCGCTGCGGATGGCAGCAACGTACGTCTCTGCCAGGTTACCCAACACTGCGGTAGAGACATAGGTTGTAAAAAAGATGTGGTTGTCATACAACCAATAAGGTTACAACATGAACTATGTTACTGGATGGAAGTTAGGTTTTCGGTAATACTCACATCTGCCAGTTACCAACAAGCCACCTTTCAAGGTCTTTGTTTTGGCGTTGGTGAAGACGTGGGTACAGAAGTCCTTGGACTGCTGGACAAAGTCTGGCTCCAAGTCAGCATCAGTCAGATCCTCCATGCGTCTCATCTTCTCCCCGTTAGCCGGACGCTCAAACACAAAACACCAGCGGGGGGAGAAGTAGTTCCGGAGGCAGCTGCGAGGGAGGTTGTACGCCTGAGTCTTCGGACTCGTACCTTTGAACGACAAAGACACAGTAATGGTTAGGATTTGCCAACTATGGAAAATCCCATTCTGCTTCCTTCTTCTTACTATCTTCCACATTCTCCCTACTTGGAACTCTGGAAGGTGTATCTGGCCTCACAGGTCAGAGCATGAACTGTCTGGAGACAGTGGCTACATTTGGAGCCTCCATATTATTTACTGTGGAGTCCGTGCTCATTTGGGTGTGTTGTGTTTGCATCTGAGTAACAAACACAGCAAGTTCAAAGTACAGAACTTGTGTGTGCACTTCATCTGCAGTAGTGACGACAAGCAACAAGAAAAACTTGCAAGCTGAGAAACCTAACATTCTGTGGGTGTCAGAAACATTCAACAACTACTCAAGACTTATATAATATTATAAATATTCAGATGAACCCAGGCTTGGTTTTTGGGGGGCAGGAGAGATAGATGAAGTTTCTCTCACCTGGTTTCAGCTTGAGGGCGTTCTCCAGGTACTGATCTGCAGTGATCGCTTGTCCCTCGAGCTTCAACTCCAGGGTGAAGTCACGAACTGTCCACACAAAGGAGGGAAAGAACTGCATGTATTCTGCATCATCATCCTCCGTCTGTCCAGACTTCACCTTGATGTGCTCTGTCAGTTCAGTCACATAGCTGCAGGGGGCGGTGTTGAGGACAAAATGAAACTGGAACATTCTCTCATGAGGGGTGGGTGGGTCATTGGGGCTACACACTTTTCAAGTGGCTGAAACAATAAATGTTTATTAACTGTGCTAAACCTCAGTGTGTGTTAACTTTGCTAAACCTCAGGGTGTGTTAACTGTGCTGCCCTCAGTGTGTGTTAACTGTACTAAACCTCAGAGTATGTTAACTGTGCTAAACCTCAGTGTGTGTTAACTGTGCTAAGCTACATGTGCTCTTCCGTAGACATGCAGGATACTGGAGTTTCTCCAAGGCGTTGTTGTCGATGGTGCCCATGCTATTGTACACCAGAGTGCTGCTGAGGAGGACAGCAAGGGAGAAGATCCAGTTGTCGTTCTTCTCATCACCCTGGAAACAAACAAAAAAAACAGAGTTACAGTGATATTAATTAATATGATTAAGAAAACTCAACTTTTACATGGGGTTTTATTGTAGTTCAGTATAACACAATTTGTGTAGGGATGACAAGAGGAAAAACTCAATTTCCCCCCCTCACCTTCTCTACGTCCCCTAGTCCCTCTGTGTCCAGCAGCACCAGAGTGTGGTCAGCTTGTTTAGGATGAGGCACACACCACATCCAGATGCCCTTAGTCTTGGACTGTATGGTGGATCCCAAGGCAAATCCTTGAGGATGAAGCATAAAGTTCAAGTGGTTAAGTGGTTAAGTACCCTAAGGTTCATAACTGTACAGCCTTTCGTACATAAAACGTTCTCTCGGGGTCCAAAGTACCAGAACTACATTTTGACGACTGATGACGAGTGTAATTATCAGTATGACAGCCACCATGAGTATTTCACCAAGATAATGTACCTTGAGGCTAATACATTTAAAAATACACATGGGAATTTCCACTAGAATCTCTTCACCCTCCTGAATGATGACTCACTATGCCCTGTTCTCTTAAAGGAACATGATCACATTTTCCAACAGGCTGCATGACTTGCAGTGCATGTTTCACTTCACGAAATAAATGTCAATGTCGACACCATAAAAAAGTAACGCATTATTAACTTACTAAAATTAACTTCACCTCTGGAAGTTCACTTCATCACCACAAAAAAGTGCTTTCTTGCATGGCGGCAGAAAAACAATTAGACAATATCCGTATATTAATTATAGGCTATAAGAAGTGGGACAAAAAGGCCCTCTCTCTGCCCACCTTTGTTCTTCCCAGCTAGCTTGTTCATGAGGTAGGACTTGCCAGTGCGGTACAAACCCACCACCGCCACCGCCACCACATGCTGGTCTATCTGGTTCAGGATGTCCTGCGCAGCTGGCACCACACGCAGTCTCCCCTCTTTGTCACTCTCCACCAGGCACACCGGCTCCTTCATGCTGACTGTCCCAGACATCACGATTCTGCTGAGAGAGACACAAGAAACACATAGGGCAAAACGACTGAAGTTGGTTTCATATTCGCAGCTTGAAGTTTGAGGTTACGCCTATTTTTCACTAAAGGTGAAACGGCTGAAAAGATCAGGTCGTCGAGATCAGGTTTACAGGTACCTTTACTAAAATTTAAAATGTGGGATTTATAGTGTCATGTCCCCGGCCTACGCCAGTCTGGATCGTGTCGGTTCTGTCTGTTTATTCCAGGCCCAGGTCCCGGTTACCATTCCGTGTCTTCCTCCCTCCCGTTAACTCAACCAGTGTGCGAATTACGGGGGGGAATTAAGGCGGGGATAAGCTCAGCACACAATCAGACTCACATGTGTGTCGTGCGTTTGGGTCCCCCAGTAAAGACGTATCACCTAGGCTAATTGTTGAGTTAATGTCAAAAATAGAAAAAGTTGGAGCAACAACGGCACACAACGCGACCTCCACATAATACCATCATGTTTTCGGAATATCAGATGAATGTCGAGCGTTGAAAATGAAACTAACATTTACCTCGGGTCAATAACCGTCCCAACTATCAGGCAACTAATACGATAAAAGATGCAACAGTACCTACCTTTTCACCGACTTCAAATCCAATAAATTTGGATGGTTTGCAACAAAACGACGTAGCTGTGATTATGTGACTAGTAGTGAAACTGAAAGTGAAACTGAAAGTGTTCAGCACGTAATTACATCTTGTTCTTTTCTTATCTTTAGCCTACTGGAGTCGTTTTTCTTCAGCTTTGCAGATAGAAACCTCTTTATTACGCTTTGAATTGAAGTTGCCTACAGTCAGATCACAGACACGCAGGCTACCGAGTTTTGGGTAAGTTCAGTAGGGACAGGCTACATTCATGACAGGAATTACTTGCGTTTTGATACGCCTAGTTGACATTGAATTTATTTGTTCTTATTATTAGGCCATTATTATTATTATTCAAAGGCATACATTAAGTTGAGCGCATTTATGCTTTCAGTTGTTCAGAGCCAAGCCCTGCAGAAAACAATGGATTCACCAATGTGCCTCATCGACAACGTGGATGGTGTGCTTCGACCTGTCCCAGATGCCATCGACCACCTTATGAGGATCCGTCAGCGCGTCGTCGTAGTGTCGGTGGTCGGGTTGTACCGCACCGGCAAGTCTTACCTCATGAACAAGCTGGCTGGCAGGAAAGACGGTGAGACAATACAATTTGTAACAAAATATTAAACCGACAAAAGTTTTTGTTTTACTTTTGTATTCCATGTAGACCTACATTTAAACCACACAAACGTACAGGCATATTTATAATTGCTGCGTTGTAATTATATTGTATTTCCTTAATGGCACGCATACGAACAAGCATACCAAAATGTGGCTACACGTCCTCCATTGCTAACTTGATTCATCCAATGCCGAAATGGAAACCTAACCCTATCCTTTCATTTAGGATTTGCCCTGGGATCCACCATACAGTCCAAGACTAAGGGCATCTGGATGTGGTGTGTGCCTCATCCTAAACAAGCTGACCACACTCTGGTGCTGCTGGACACAGAGGGACTAGGGGACGTAGAGAAGGTGGAGGAAATGCTGTAAAGTAGACAATGTTCTAGGTTGAAAATGTGCCACTATGTGGCATTGTCATACTGAATGCATTTTTGTTTTAGGGAGATTCCAAGAACGATGCCTGGATTTTCTCCCTGGCTGTTCTGCTCAGCAGCACTCTGGTCTATAACAGTCGAGGGACCATAGACAACCAGGCTGTGGAGAACCTCCAGTATCCTTCCAGTTTATAAACATGATATCACTGGTCTGCTTTGGAAACTCCCTTGGGTGGTTGGTTTTATGAAGAGGAAGGGGATTTTTGTTCTTTCATTATGAAACTGAAAGAGAATTCATTACACAATGTTCTGGACAGTCTGGAATGTGCATCTGCTCACTGTCTCATGATGTCCGACTGAAAGTGAAACTAATGTTGGCTTACAAAAACAAAATGGTGATTTCTATGAAATGCTCACTGCTCTGCTGACATGGTTCAGCTTATCGGCAACCTGTAAATAATCTAGAACATGTTTTTAAAGTTTAGTAATATTTACAATTACAGTTTATTCTTGTAGCAAATGCTTTCATCCAAAGCAACTTAAATAAAAGAGGAAAAAGTTTATGGTTCTAAATTATTTCACTGGCTGGTCAGGATCGGTCTGTATTACTGCCCACATTGCTAAGTAACCAGATCTCAGCTACAAGGCACAGTGAACAAGAAAGAATTGTAAAAAATACAGCAGAATACAGCAGTGCAACTTTTTAGCAGATGAAGTCCTTATCCAGATGCCAGATATGTGACTGAATTGACTGAGAGAATCAAGGTGAAGTCATCTAGCAATGCTTCATCCGATGAGGAGGAGGGAGTCGATGCCCAGTTTGTCCAGTTCTTTCCTAACTTTGTGTGGGCAGTGAGAGATTTCACGCTGCAACTAAGAATTGATAACAGAGATGTGACTGCAGATCAATACCTGGAACACTCTCTGGAACTCAAGAAAGGTATGACAATTTAGAATTGAAAAGCTACTTTTCAACATGGTCTTTCTACAGATAAACACTGTATTTTACTGACTCGCCTTTATTCTAATCACCATTTTGGACATCCAAAAGTAATTATTAAGTTGTTCTGTTGGGCTACTAATTACTTCTATTATCTACCCTTTATATGTGTACATGAGGCTATAAACAGAACTAGATGAATAAGTTCAAAGGTCTCACTCTTTAATGAATTCCTTTAGCAGATGTTTATCCAAGTGACTTACCTTTCGAGACCCAGCAATTTATTTATGTCCTCTACAGACACTTAAAATAAAAAAATTCAAAACTTGTTTTAAATTCACTTTACTGCAAAATCGAACATCTTAAAACAATCAAAAACATTAATCGTTGTGCCAACATCTTTTTTGTATATTTGTTAGATCCGACTTTACATGCATCCCTTCCACGATTCAGAATGGTATAATATGCCTGCAGGTACTGACAGGAAGGTGATGAACTACAACCTCCCGCGAGCATGCATCCGCAATTACTTCCCCACGCGCAAGTGCTTCGTGTTCCAGACCCCTACTTCCCCTGAGAACATGGTTCGACTGGAGTCCATGGATGACAGGGAGCTCTGCCAAGGCTTCAGGGAGACCACAGACGCTTTCTGCCACTACGTTTTCCAGATGAGCCGTGTGAAAACTGTCAAAGGGGGTCAAGGAGTTACTGGTAGAAGTGAGTCAGATGACATTAATATTGTTCTAACAAGTGATGTCTGAGGATTCTTCAGTCAGTGTATCTTACAGTGCAAGCTTGCATTCTTAATATGGGTGCCTGCTGTACAGCACATATACTTCTTTGCATGAATTTGTCATTGCTTGCAGTGCTTGGCCACTTGGTCAAGATGTACGTGGAGACCATTGCTCGGGGCGAAGTTCCCTGTCTGGAGAACGTGGTGCTGGCCATGGCCCAGATAGAGAACCAGGCAGCGGTGGAGGAGGGGCTGAAGCTGTACCAGAGCTGCATGGAGCCGCTGAAGATCCGGTTCCCAGTGGACATGGACCAGATGTCAGATCAACACCAACGTGCTGACCAGCAGGCCACCCAAGAGTTCATGAACCGTTCCTTCAAAGACAAAAATGGGGAATTCTTGACAAGGCTGGCGGTAAGAGTTTAATCGGTACACATGTGACGCTCTACACAGATGACACCAGCATTGAGAATTTAACGTCATAGGAAGTAATCTGGTTTTCAAAAAGTTGTTCATACCACTCTTCCAGAATGGTATTGCAAAGACCTACGCTGAACTTCTTATCCGAAATGATGACGCCTCAGAGAAGAAGTGTCAGGATCTGCTGAGGGAACTCTCCGCTCCGGTCTCACAGAAGATCCAGGATGGGTTCTTTGCCAAACCAGGTGGCTACGAGCTTTACTGTGATCTCCACGACAAATTAGTGGCACAGTATCGTTCCACACCTAACAAAGGAATCCGGGTAAGAATGCTGTCCAAATTATCTATTTAAATTCCTTTCACAAATGAAACTTTACACCTTCCATTGTGATATACTTCATAGGAACTTGAACTAATCACCGTTTATCATGGGATCTACTCAGATTTGTAAATGATCATTAAAGCAGCATGCTCATGTCTGGTCTTTGCAGGCTGAGGAGGTTCTGGAACGGTTCCTGAAGGAGAAGAGTGTTGAGTCCAACTCCATCTTACAAGCTGACCAGAAACTTACTGACAGCGAGAAGCAGATCCATGGTAAGATATCTCAAACACCCTGACCTCAACCCCAAGCCCAACCCTAACTCTAAGCATGTAACTGGCATGTCTGAATTTTGAATCTGAAACTGGTTCATCTGGAAACTCCTCCAAGCCAAACAGAAAAGTAAGATATCACAAATATCCTAACCTTAATGCCAACAGAAACGTTATGGTACAAGAGAAAAAGTTACCATTCCATCTTTTGAGTTTCATGGTGCACTGTTTTATTTGGCTTCAAAAAAACCATGTAAATCATTGTGCAGACTGTTGAGACTCTTGCGTTGATCAGATAAAGCTCTCTGACAGGCAGGGTACCCTGTCAAGGCCCCAGGTTCCTGATACAGGCTGTCTCTCCGTGGGATGAAGGAACCAGAGGATGCTGTCAAACAAACATTTGTGTGATGCTTACCCCACCCCTAGCTTCTGCAAGTTCAAAAATCTACTCTGTCGATGCTGGTCAATTTAGCAGTTTGATTTTGGTATCTCTCTTGAGTGACAGCAACGTAATAATCAGGGATCTATGTTCTATTAATAGTGGATAAAGAAACTCACATAAATATGGGGGATGCTTCAGATCTGGACCATGGATCAAATTTACTAAACATTTTGTGTGTACATTTTTAACCAAGAGCCAGATAAATTGACTGCTTGACATACATTTTTGAGTTGAAGCAAAGATGATCTATGCTTGCCTGCTACATGCCACCCTCCCTAAGACGTTTCCTTTCTGGTGTCAACCAGAGGAGAAGAAGAGAGTGGCTGTCCTGCAGCAGGAGAAGGCGGCTGAAGAGGAGAAACGCATTGAGCTGGAGCGCACCATGGAGGACGATCGCAAGAGCCAGGAGGAGAAGACGAAGAAGATGGAGGAGAGGATGAAGGAGGAGATTAAGCAACAGCAGGAGGAGTTTGAAAAGGCTCTGAAGGTCAAGCTTCAGGAGCAGGAGGATCTGTTGAAGAAGGGCCACAAGGAGAAGGCTGATTTGATGGAGCAGGAGATTCAAGAGTTAAAGAAGAGCAATAAACCAGAAAAGTCTGGTGGTTTCTGGGAAAACGTTATGCCGGTTGTTGATACTCTTTTAAAAGTCGGAGAAATATTCAGTCAGTATAAGCTCATGAAGGGTCTTAGGAGGAAGTGACGTCAATATGTATTGATTTCTGCTCTGCTAAGTTAGTTTTCTGTTGGCTCAATAGTTTGTTTTGAAAATGTAGACTCCTCTTGTCACAGTTAACAATAACATTTTTTAAAGATGTAGAACCTTACTAGGAGTCCAGTTTAGCATGTTCAATGCAGGGCCTTTGTCAAATTTAGCTTAATGTTGTGTAATATTTTCTTGATGAATAAATGCAATATTTAATCAATGTGCATCTGTACACATTTTTGGTGTTCCGGTTTACATTTATAGACCACAGCATTACAAAAGACGAAGTTATGATGGTCCCATTTAAATAACTACTAGAATTACTCTTGATGCATGACTGTTTAGCCTCTGGTCTGCATCTCTCTGTGTCACCAACCGTCTCTGGACGAGGGGATCCCTCACTGAACTGCTCCTCCCAAGGTTTCCTCCATTTCTTATCCTGGGAGTTTGACCTTGTCTTCCTCGAGGGTTGAGGATGGTTGAGGGGCTGTTCTATGAGCGTACATGTGAAGCCCTCTGTGACATGTTGTGACTTGTTAAAAGGGCCGGACAAATACATTTGATTTTGTGTTCCCACAGAGGAGAGAGAGCGAGCGGCGCTGGCCGAGCAGGAAGTGAAGGTGGAGCAGGAGACACGCCTGCAGCTGGAGAGGGAGAGTAAGGAGAGAGAGAGGAGTTACCAGGAGAGTATGACCCAGCTGACGGTAAACCAACTACACCTGATTGCCTTCAGTAAACAAAACTGAGTTTTACCATTAATATAATAATATAATTCCACTGCACCATAGTTTTCACAAACTCACACCTCATTCATCGAGTAGCATAAAATAAAAGTTTAGGCAAAATGGTAATTCATCCATACTGAATGAGTGGAGGTAGATTTAGGCATATTAGTAGCTCAGGCTATCCCACCCTAGCACTCATTGAACTGAATGGCTAAACGTAATGATCAATATCCTACTCTCAGGCTAAAATGGAGCTGGAGGCAAATCAGATGAAGTGGGAGATGGAGAGAGCCCTGGAGAGCAAGCTGGAGGAGCAGAAGACACTTCACGAGAAAGGCTTCCTGGAGAAGGAGGCGGACATGAAGGAGGAGATCACCGCACTGAGGCAGAAAATGGACGAGGCCAAAAGCGAGAAGGAGGATAAGGCTTCCTATCGAGAAATGATGGGGACCCTCATGCACAGTATCGGTAAAGGTTTTGGTCATTACTTTAACTACAAACAGGCCCGTGAGAAACGCAAGGCCATACAGAGCCAGTCCTCCCGGTCCAGAGGTGTGAAGGCCGGCGTCCCGAACACCCAGAAAGGGATCCCTGATCCGGGGAAGAGACAAGTCCAGACACAAGCCAAGTGTGGGGGGAGCTCTGGGTCAGAGGTGTGATGTTCAGCCTGGAACTGGTTTAATAATCAGAGAATCCTCAGGCAGGTGTCCTCGTACAGATGGTTATCTGGTGTTGGCAAGATTTTCCACAATTTTCCATACTGATTGATTTGGGTTACAAGGAAAAATATAAATGAGACAAAGGTTACTCGAGGGGGTACATATGTAATAACAGATGGATCCAAATATTCAAATGAAAAATGATCTTTTCTGATTATTGGTGTGGATGTTGTGAGAACTTAAAATTAATTCTGTGTTTGGTTTGTGGAACTGACTGGTTTGAACTCCACCCATATACATTTCTTATTAATTCAAAACAAATAAAACGTTATTTAATGTCAATCAAATCATTTATGTTTATTCATACAGAATCATTCAACAGCAGCAATACAGTTAATGGAATGACATGGGCACAACAAGCTCTGTGACCAGGAGAAGACATGCAGGGTTCAGGAAGGATCTTTACTACAACAGCTTGATACAGTCTGTGTTGTTGGGAGACTCGTAGCCTCAGTATAGATTGAGCCTGGGTTCCCCTATGATACAGCACATAGAGGCTGGACCAGCAGGCATAGTAGCAGTGACCAAGACAGTTCAAGGAGGGACAGACAAGTGACCAGACCACAAAGGGAACATGCTTGATAAATATCAGCTGTTTTTAAATCATACCAGCAGTGTTCAAGAAAAGAGACTTAGACCATTGTCTAATGTTAGCCGATCTTGATATTGTCTGTGTGAATATATCAGACATCATTATTGGATTATCTGTTCATACAGGTACACTATATACTCAGTTAGGCTGAAGTTGGAATGAGGACCGCCTTGTTATATAATCCATGATAGTCAACTATTAAACCAGTACAGTTTTGAGGAAGACTAAAAATAATGGTAATAAAAACATAAAACTCAGTAAAGCATTTTTAAGACGACAAGGAAAAATGCTCCGGGCACACTTTTGAAGACACACACGCCCTGTTACTTGTGCAACAAACAGGGTCAGTGTGGTCAGAAACAAAACATGTTGCACAACAGAAATGTTCCCCAACAGTGGATCTGCTGGGGGAACCCAGGTTCCAGAAGAACAAGCTCTAGGGAACAACAGAACCTAGATTAGATATTCTCCACATGGCCATTCATTTTGGAGTTTTTTTTTCTTCTATGCTACAAATTCAAAGACTATGAAATGTGTAAAACACAATTCACTTTAATTCTCTTCTTAACACACCCTCAAATCGATGATTATCTTGATTTGTTCAGTACACAATAAATTATGATTAACCACCATACACTGAGGCTAAGATATCAGCAATAAATAAGGTCATTCAACACATTTCAGACACCTGCTATGATATCTACACAGTAAAAAGCATTTGCAAACACACGATGCAATCAAAACCATTAAAAGTAAGTATGTCTACGCTGCATTTGTACACAACAAAATAAGTGTTGAACGATAAAAAGTGCATAGATATGATTTTGTCCTTTGAGAATTCAAACTGTGATAATTGACGTTCAAGGACCAACGTAAATTTCCATGTGTCCTTCGTAAAGAAGTCGACGGTAGAGGAAAAGGGAGTAACCAAATTATTTTCAAACTATGAATCAAAATAATACAAAATCTAGCTAATAATAATCTAACTTTTTCCACATGATTTGCATTCAATCTGGAATTTGAAACTATATTTTATTTTTTACCAGTGTGGTCAACTGTAACCTTTATTACAGTTTCATACCACTATCTGCCAGCTGGCACTAACCCAAAAACAAACTGGATACACAGAGACACTGCTCTCTAGTGGTTGGCCCAGAGTACAGCGGATAACAACCTAACATCCACACTGTAGAATCACCATTGAAGTACATAACTATGTATATGTCAATCCAAAATCAGAAGTATGATTTTATTCAAATAAATAGTTGGAATCAATATCCACATTTTGAAATAACTCTGTAGCTAATGAGTGTGTTTTATCCTCTGTGGTCGTATGGGACCAAAGAGGAAAAGGCACTTCCATATGACTCTTCCATATGACTCTTCAATGCTTTTAAGACAAACTAGTGGTCATCAGGATATGCTAGTTTCCCTTTCATTCAGATTTGAGACATTATCAATAAAGACAAGAGATCCGAAGTGCACAACAAATGTCCAACTATTTGTTTGGATAAAAATTTGATTTAGAAAGGTTGGTTTACCGCGAGACACGTTAATATATGATATGCAAAATGACACCAAATGTGAGAGAACAGGTGGTAAGATACTAGCAGACAATAACAGTACACCCCCCCCCCCTGGCCACCACCACAGAACGGTCCATATCATGACTCACACCGTGACGCCAGCAGACTCCGACTCTGTTCAGTCAGTGTTGATCAGTTGTTGTTAGGGAGGCTCCTAGAAGCTTGAATAAGCTGCCCAGCTATGTAGGTGTCCAAGCTCCTCTCTCTCTCTCCCCCCCTCTCTCTCTTTCTCTCTCTCTCTCTCTCTCGATGAGGTGATTCATGGTGAGCGGAAGGTTCTAGCTCCAGCCTGCCTGGTCGTGTTTCAGGACACCACAGGAGTCATGTCCCACAACTGTCCAGAACAAAACACAAGTATGAAAAACAACAACATGCCCCTTGCTATGGGATGAATATCATGCCAGGATTCAGAACCGTATCAAAAAGTTTTCTATGGTCAAAACATTTCATCTGAAAAATAAACTTTGGAAACGTCAAAACAAGGTTTGTAAGGGTCGAAATTATGTTTCTAAGTCTGAATATTTTAGTTTACTTTTTTTTTTACGATGTTTTGCTTACACATTTTCAAAGTTTCAAAAAGAGGAGTTACAAACTGTTTTATATGGAAGCAAATCAGTGACATAATGTTTTGAATTTTAAAAGGCATTGAATACACCACCAAATTCTTTCAATGTAAAAAAAATATATTCCGAGACAAAAATTCAAGGTTCGGAAATTCAGGCCGTTCAAATTCGAATGGTGAAATTCAGATCCACAAATGTCAAACCTAAAATATTGGAGCCACCCACCCCCACCCCCACCCACCTTGATGACCCTGTCGGTCCCAGAGGTCAGCAGGCAGCCGCTGGTGGGCTCGTAGTGTAGGTAGACGATGCTGTGCTTGCTGTCATGGAACGTGGCGGTGGGCGCTCGGCTGGAGGGGGGGGGGGACAGAGTGAGCAGAGACAGTTGTGCGTCACAGCTAAAGATTCAGAGTACTTTTCAAATTTACATTTTATTCATTCAGCACATTACATTTAGATTTAGTCATTTAGCAGGGGCTTTTATCCAGAGACTTACAGTAAGTACAGGGACATTACCCCCGAGGCAAGTAGGGTGAAGTGCCTTGCCCAAGGACAACGGCCGGGAATCAAACCAGCAACCTTCTGATTAAGAGCCCGATTCCGTAACTGCCATCTCAGCCATCTGAATGCCTTGGGGGAATGTCCCTGTACTTACTGTAAGTCGCTCTGGAAAAGAACGTCTGCTAAATGACTAAATGTAAATATCTGGGTATCATTTGGATATTGTACTTCACCAAACATTATGGTGTGCAGTAAAAAAGCAACAGAGAATTAAAGGGGCACTCGTGACGGTTCTAAACTAGAACTATCGGCAATGTCAGGGAAAGCACTTCCTCACTAAATATCTAGCATGTCAGGCAGTATTTTAGCCACAAGAGTTCCCCTTTAACCAGTCTGGTATGGTACTGTAACTGTAACTTACTCCTCATCAGTGATGGACTCATAGCAGCTGTCACACACGCGCACCTCAAACTCAAAACCCATGAGAGGGATGGTGGAGCGTCTGGAGGAGCACTTCCCACACACGGCCTGCCCACACTTCCTGCAGTGGTGCTGGGGGATGGAGACAGGAAACACTGAGGCTTCACAAGGCCTACCTGCTCTGTGCTCACAGGATTACAGGTACCCGGTGCATACAAGCTCAGACTCAAACACACTCAAACACAGACAGATGTGAACATATTCACACTTTTTCCTCCCATACACTCACTCTGCCTGCAGCACGATAATGTAGGACTTGTATGGCGGATTGTGATTAACATAGCACAAACAGTAAATCCTTCAATTTCAAGCACAACACACTCTGTGTTTACAGATTGTAGTTCCAGGGTGAACTTGCAGCTCCCTCTGGTGGTCAGTTTAAGAACTACAGCTCCCAGCAGGCGGCCTGGGGCGGAGGAGGGGAGGTACCTGGCGCAGGCCTATCTTCTTGCTGTCCCACATCTGCTTGAAGTTCCAGAAGAACGGCTGCTCACACTTCTGACACGAGTCGCTGTCCAGCCACTCTGGAGTCTGACGGAGAAGGCAGAGGTCAGAGGTCAGACTTTGAACCCTAACCTTTTGATCTGAGCTACAACTATCCAACTCCTAGAGGGTGGGCATGACAAGGTATTTATCTGAACATTGTGGTCTAAGAATAGGCAGAGGATAATAATAAACTATGAACTAGTGACAAAGGGAAGAGCGGGGAGACACACACAGAGAGAGAGAGAGAGAGAGAGAGAGAGAGAGAGAGAGAGAGAGAGAGAGAGAGAGAGAGGAAGAGAGAGAGGGAGGGAGGGATGAAGGGAAAGGAAGAGAGAGAGAAAGAGAGATGAGGGGAGAGGAAGATGAGGATAGGAGAAGAGAAAGAATGAGAGGAGACAGGAGGTTGATTAGGAGCAGTCTATGAAGCCACTGATTAACTGTCAGGGGAGAGAGAGGGAAGGAGAAGGTTAATATGTCACAGGCTTCACTGAGCATGCTCTGTACAGAAGAGTGAGGCTTTTGTGTGTGTGTGACTGTGTGTGACTGTGTGTGTGTGAGGGTGTGTGACTGAGTGTGTGTGTGTCTGAGCAGGCGTTCTGTGTTTGTTCTGGTAGCTGTTCCTGTGTGTGTCCTGAGGTGATAATCCTCCTGGGGTGAAACAGTGTGTTCCTCCGGCCCAGCACTGCTCTGGGGTGGAACGCTGCTGAACACATGTGCACACACTCATCATCCACTCCAGCTGATTGTTCTTGAGATTTTGAGACTATGGGTTAGGCAGGATAATTGTCTGTGTGTGTGTCTGTGTGCGTGTCGTTCTTTTGATCAACATGAGCCTTATATTCATATAATCAACCCCCCCCTTTCAACTTCCCTTTTTTACGCCCACCCCTCCCCCCCCCTCCCCCCCCCTCCCCCCCCCCCCCCCCTCCCCTCCTCCCCTCCCTCCCCTCCCTCCCTCCCCCCCCTCCCTCCCTCCCTCCCTCCCTCCCTCCCTCCCTCCCCTCCCCTCCTCCCCCCCTCCCTCCCCTCCCCTCCCACCTCTTGTCGGTTCACGTCCATGTTCCAGATGACGATGCCTCCGTCAGAGCTGCAGGAGATCAGCTGGCGTGTGTGTGGAGCGTAACACAACCCCTGGACCTTCTCACTGGCGCACACACACACACACACAGACACACACACACAGACACACACAGGTATTAAGGAGTCATACAGCCTTCTAGGGTTGCTGTCCATCAGGATCAGTATTTGTGTGTGCGTGTGTGTGCATGATGTGTACACTGTGTGTGTGTGTGTACTGTGTGTGTGCCAGTCTTACTGGTGGCCCTGCAGCTCGATGGCAGTGCCCTTGCGCCCCCCGATGTCCCACATGATGATGGAGTGGTCTGAGCTGCCGGAGAACAGCACCCTCTGGACCGGGTCCCAGCACAAGGCCGTCACACTGCCTGGGAGAGGAGCGCACACACACACACACACACACACACACACACACACACACACAGACACACAGACACACAGACACACAGACACACACACACAGACAGACAGACAGACAGACAGACAGACAGACAGACAGACAGACAGACAGACAGACAGACAGACAGACAGACAGACAGACAGACAGACAGACAGACAGACAGACAGACAGACACACACACACACACACAGACACACACACACACAGACAGACAGACAGACAGACAGACAGACAGACAGACACAGACAGACAGACAGACAGACAGACAGACAGACACACACACACACACACACACACACACACACACACACACACACACACACACACACAGACACACACACACACACACAGACACACACACACACACACAGACAGACAGACAGACAGACAGACAGACAGACAGACAGACACAGACACACACACACAGACAGACAGACACACACACACAGACACACACACACACACACAGACACACACACACACAGACAGCAACAGTTAGTGAGAGCTTGTTGTATCATGGCCTCTGTCTGGAACACAGGCCATTAAAGGAAAGGCTCAGTGCTGTGTCTCAGCTGGCTGTTCGCATGGTAAACATGTGCAGCTCAGCTGATAAGAGGACTGAAACAGTCCTGTCAGCGATGCTACAGCCACTCTCAAGCTCTCAGGAAGTAGACACACAGACAGGAAGTTGGAGGAACCAATGGACTCCTCACACAGGAAGAGGTCACTTTGAAGATTAAAAACAACTTTCTTGAAGCGCCCAGCTAGCTCAACAGGGAAGAGGCCTTACAGCAGCAGCCTGGGTTTGAATCCGACCTGGGCCCTTTCCGCATGACTTCCCCTCTCTCACTCTGTCTCTCTCCCTGCCTTTCCTGTCACACTTCACTTACAAACTGTCCAGTAAAGCATGAAAAAGACCCCAAATATATCTTTAAAAACAACTTTATTAACTCCTCTGCCGATGCAGCCGTGCTGTCGCTAGCTTGTTCTCTCTACAAGGGTCATGTTCAGTTCAAACTCCTTCCTTCCTTTACTTGTGTTATTGACATATACAGCAATGTTTGGACAGGTCAATGCATGCGCTACCCTGCACTGTGCTTACCAAGCATGTCAGACCAGAAATCAGTAAAGAAGAAAACAAAAGGATGTTTCTAGAAATCTTGGGACAGAACCTTACACGAGAGAAAAACTCACCAGGAACAAAACAAGACTCTAATCCATTCTGAACCATCAGCAGCAATTTGTGTTTTAGAGTGATCACTGTTAACAGACTGAAGCTGTGTGTTAGTGTACCTGTGTGTACCTGTGTATATGTGTGTCGTACCTGTGTGTCCTTTGAAGGTGGTGACCAGGCTGCAGCTGTCCTGCTCCAGCTTCAGGATGGTCACCTGACCTGACTGGTCGCCCACAAACGCATGCCTGGTCTCCACGTCAAACCTTGGGGTCAAGAGGTCAAGGAGGATGTACCACCACGGAGACGGATGGACTACCCCCTCACCAGACTACCCCCTCACCAGACTACCCCCTCACCAGACTACCCTCTCACCAGACTACCCCCTCACCAGACTACCCCCTCACCAGACTACCCTCTCACCAGACTACCCCCTCACCAGACTACCCTCTCACCAGACTACCCCCTCACCAGACTACCCCCTCACCAGACTACCCTCTCACCAGACTACCCTCTCATCAGACTACCCCCTCACCAGACTACCCCCTCACCAGACTACCCTCTCACCAGACTACCCCCTCACCAGACTACCCCCTCACCAGACTACCCCCTCACCAGACTACCCTCTCATCAGACTACCCTCTCACCAGACTACCCCCTCACCAGACTACCCCCTCACCAGACTACCCTCTCACCAGACTACCCCCTCACCAGACTAACCCCTCACCAGACTACCCCCTCACCAGACTACCCCTCACCAGACTACCCCCCTCACCAGACTACCCCCTCACCAGACTACCCCCTCACCAGACTACCCTCTCACCAGACTACCCCCTCACCAGACTACCCCCTCACCAGACTACCCCCTCACCAGACTAACCCCTCACCAGACTAACCCCTCACCAGACTACCCCCTCACCAGACTACCCCCTCACCAGACTACCCCCTCACCAGACTACCCCCCTCACCAGACTAACCCCTAACCAGACTAACCCCTCACCAGACTACCCCTTCACCAGACTAACCGCTTCCCCTCACCAGTTATCAGACACATCCATGTTTCAGTATTTCTTTAACTTCAAACTATTTATAAAATGTTTGGGAGTTCAGTCGAATGTTTCTGTGTGATTCTGGACATGAGGACAGTTCTTCATCTGACCCAGACAGGAAAGGCAAAGTGAGAACATGCCCTCAGGGGGAAAAGGCCGTGGACAAAGTGTCCCTGAAGGCAGAATCTAATTTTCCTTCCCTTGAAAACTCCACAGTACTAATCTAATAGTGCAGACCAAGTCAAGGCTGCGGTTGTTATTGGCAACTAAAGATAAATGTTGAAATTACATGGTACAATTATTTATTTTTGCTAATTTTCAAAGACTACATTAGCAAAAAAAAGATTCTCATTTGTTACAATCAATGCATCAAGATTAGTAATGCAATCGTGGCTAATATCACCAAATTTACCCAGACAAAAGTCTACTCTAAAGACATCTATCTATCTTTGAGTCTATCATACATCTCCAGTCCTATATTACAGTTGCATTTACTTTACTTCAACATTTAACTATTTAAGGCTATGTTGCCAGTGATTTGCTAGTTAATTAGGGGAAAACATAATAATATGACTCATTATATTCGGAAAAATCTATAGAATTCCCATGAATATGCATAGCGGTCCATTCATCACCACAGCGAGGGCTGCTCTCTGCAGCCCCCCCCCCCCCCCTCCCCAGACAGCTCATTGGTATGGAGCAGCAGTTCAGAGTGGACTCCAGCCTTTCATGTCTCCATTAGAGAAAACACACACAGCACACACACACACTCTGTTTCTTTGACAACCGCATGACTGACAGCTATTGTTAGCCTCTCCACGTAACAAAAGCGACTGGGATGCTAATCTCACCGAGTCCTCACTCTGTTCTTGAGTTGACACGAAAAACGGAGACTCCCAGCGAACTGCAGGTTCTCATGACAACCTGCAGCCATACTGTGGAGGGTTCATTTTATCATATGTAATTCGTCTTTTTTTAAATTGTACTCGTTTGTTTCGCCACGGAACGCGGGCTAAGCAGAAAGCTTGCTACCCTGGCGTCCTAGTTTGGTCCAGCTTGACCTGGTTTGGCTCAGCTTCACATAGCATAAACAGTAGTGTGTGTACTGGGCAGGTGTGCACGCTGGCAGGTGTGTGTGTGTGACAGGGTGTGTGTGGGAAGGATACTGCAGACCAGAGACCCAGGCAGGGGTCCTGTAGCTGCCCAGCTGTTGGCCGCTCTCAGAGCAGTGCCAGGTGAAGACCTTGTCCTGACCCATGCTAAGGATCCACTCCATCTCCAGGACAAACAGAACCACCGTCACCCTGCCCTGGTGGGCTGTGGACACACACACACACACACATTAATAGAAGGCCATCCTCTTTGCCAGGGCGGGTCACTTGTTGTGGCTGACCCTCTTCAGCTTGTCCAGCGGTTTCTCAGCCCTCTCAAACACACACACACACACACTTTCAAACCACGATCGCACACGCCCTTCCTCTCTCACCCTGGTACGTCCTCGCTGGGGTCATCTTGTTATAGTCTTCTGATAGAACAAACTCCTGAGAGACAGGAAATTAAGGACATCAACATTTCGGTTGGTGAAATTATTCAAAATGCAGTGCCATTCTTTTTGCTACACTTGTCTCATCCTTAGCCATCTCCAAGCCATAATTTAAAAAGTATCTGTATTTGGTGGTTGACTTGTATACTAATGACAGTACTAATGTTCTTTAAAGTTTGACATGGGCTTTGTGATTCTTGTCCAGATTCAATACCGTTTGAATCTAATTCACTCCTACAGAAAAGGCACATTCAGTATCTCTGTGGTAATCCGCCCCAACAGTTTAGCCAATCATGCAAGAGATTACAGAGAGGCAACTCCTTCAGGAGTATTGATTTGTTGCGAGTGTCTGGAGGAAGCTAGACTGAGGCAGTGAAAGGAGAGCTCTTCAGAGACCAGAGAAGGTCTTAACATAATAGCTTGACTGAACACGACAGACTTGCCCCCCCCCCCCACCCTCCCATATGACCCTTGGGTTTGTGTGAGTGAGTGTGTCTTTATGACTGGTTACGCAAAGATAATTTAGACCAAACAGTATGTGCAACTATTGCAATGCTTCCTAAGTGAAGGTCTAAATTACAAGCTTGGATCTGGAGAATAGGGTGTGTTTATGGGGTGACTAGACCAGAGAGGTGTCTACTCACAGTCACGGCTCCTGTGTCCAGTCCCACCGACAGCCTCCTGGTCTCTGGGTTAAAGGACATACAGGAACAGGAGGCTGGAGGAAAGATGGAAAACCCAGTCTGTCAATAAGACCGTGTGTGTCTGTCTACAGTGAGCACTGTTCTTCAGTGAAGTGCGACGTGAAAGGCAGCCAGAGAGAGGGGGAGACACGCAGCAAAGGGCCCAGGCTGGATTCGAACCCGGGCCACTGCGGTAAGGCCTCCGTCTACATCGAACGCACACTTATCCGGTGACATCATTTTTTTGTCACGTATAAATGTGCCTGGACGCTCAGTCACACACACTTGTACACGCTGAAAGACCCAGAATCAGACAGACACACAATGTTCTGACGCCACAGCAACTGAGTCACTGTGAGCGACAAGAGGGAAGGGAGACAGGATGAGAGGATGACAGGACTCGTCTGGCGAGGGAAACGAAACTGATGAGTGTGTGGTGTGGAGGGACGGTAAACCAGCCTGACCCCTACCAGGAACATGCATGCAGCAGGAAAGGGCTAGGAAGCTTTCACTACTGGCTACTCAGAACTCTGCTAGATCGGCACCAAACCAAGTGACATTAATTATTCATCCAACAGGTTAAAGTGAAGTGCAGTCCGGCATGCTGTTAGTCTCATTGAAAGGGGAACAGATGGTATCACAGCTGAATGAGATAATCGATGAGCAAAATAATTACAGTAATGTTGTCTGAATAGGTTAGGTCTATAAAACTGGAGTAACTACAGTTATAATGACTGAAGATGACATGGTGTCTTACTTGGCATTGTCTGGTACACACTAGGCCAGTACTGGCCACTGTCTCTCTTCAACCATATTCTGATAGTTCTGCGGATTCAAACAGAAGATTAGTGATAAAGCCAGGAGGATGTAGAGGCTGTTTTGTGGTTACTTTAACCACGAGAATATATAAGCTCTCACACATACAGTATACATTTAAAGTACATGTTTAAGAGTTAAACATTTAGTTTCGCTGACCTAAACACAACAAATCTGCCAGTAAACCCAAACACAGACACGTTTTAGGTACACTCAAAAAGTACTGAGTTTGGGCTTCTTCACTTTCAGCTATGTATTTCGTTCTTTTTCGCTTGTGTGTATAGTTAATTTGACCTGGCACATGGCTCCTAAGAAGAGTCATATGCAACTGCTTATGTCGACTCGCTGATTGTGAGTCTACAGTGTAGAAATTGGAGAAGTTAAATGGTCCAAATGAATTACTTGGCATTTCTAATAAGGGTAAATTACAAAAAATATACCACGTCGGCTACGATGAAAAAGACCGTATGTTACTTGTGGGTCAAATGTTTCATTTGCCCCAGATCACTTGAGTAAAAATTACAAGGCTCGTGTCAGCTGACTTAGACATGAATTGCTGCTTTATTCACAGAGGCAATTCCGCACGTTACAGAGACTACTTGATCATGTCCAGTATACTGGAATGGTGAGGTGACCAGTTAACATGATGCGCGTAGTTCCATGTCAAATAATTCCGTGTAAACGCGAGCAATGGCCGAAAGAACCGTCTATGGCCGGGGGTCAACCTGCTCTCTAATCCCCTTCTAAATGCGAATGTTTTAAATACAACCATATACAACAGGCGTAACTTGATTATAATTCATGTCAGTTGAAAAACATGTATCGCAGCAAGCTAGCTAACGTTTAATCCCACAAAAGCTAGACAACACGCGGTTGTACCTGTCCTCCGAAACGCTGATAACCCCGTCTTCCTTCGGGATGATTACCGCTGTGCTCACTACATCTTGGAAAGCCTCGATTTTGCTCTGCAGAACAGGCGTCCGAGTCTGTGGTGTGGGGTGCATCTCTGCCGCCATAGAGACCTCTTTCGGCAGGTTTTGCTCTGGAAAACATACCACCGAAATCACATAGATGTGATGAGGTTGCTTCTTCTTAGCATAGCCACATGTAGACAGATTCAGTATGAAGTATGTTGTGACAGCCAGGGATGTTGCTGGTCAGCTGACAGTAACGTTCACCTACGACGCCCACATTGTCACTCAAACATAGATATGGAAATAACTAGACTGGCAATCTGCCGGATGTTTACAGACTTTTGCGGAAGTCAAGAACTATCATTGCAAGGTTTTAGTGTTTTGCCAGATCATGCAAATTATCAAATTATTCTTCAATGCTATCGCTGAAACATTTCACAGTAAAGGGATAATGTAATGACTAGCAACAATTTAGTCTCAAACAGATGATTATGTAAACTAAAATCAGCCACCGTATCCAGTGCCTTTCTCTCAGAGTGAGAACTTTAGAACATAATGTTTTTCTTCAAATTTATAAACGACTCTTTTACGTTTTTTTATTAACTATAAATATCGTGATGAGATTGGTGTCATATAGAGCTAATCCGTTTAATTGCTAAACTGACTCTAAATCCATTTTCATTGCTTGATAATAAAATATATATTCGCGCATTCGTCAAAGCAGACATGCGCTTGAGAGTCGTGTGGCCAAAGTCTGATTTAAATATGGTAATAGCTAAGTTCAAACAGCCTATCAGTAACCGAATGAATTTCACGTGACGCTCAAAGACCGCTTGGGAGGCGGTGTCAAGTGCGGAGCCGAGGTTAAAACCAGTGGACAAGTCAGAGCGCATTCAGTGTAGGGAGAAACAGGGATAGGATGTGACGGGGAAAGTAGTGTTCATGAAACTAATTTTTTCTTACAAAATATTATCAAAAACATCAAAATCCCTCGCAAATCAATAACCTGCCCATAGGGTTTGAGGTTTTTATTTAAGTTTATAGACGAAGGACATTTACACTCACAATTCTATACTTTTTTAAAGAATGTGTGAGACAGTTAGCCCGCTAGCTAGCTAGCTAGAAGGAGGGTGATAGAGGCGGAGGGAGAACAAAAGATTTTTTGCGTTTTGGTCGGTTGCACTGACATCAAGTCCATGCAGAACGTGTCATCACTAACACAATGCCCGTGTTACTTTTTCTGATAGACACGTCCGCTTCAATGAACCAGCGCACCCATCTGGGCACTACCTATCTGGACATAGCAAAAGGCGCTGTTGAGACTTTCATGAAGGTATTGTAACCTCTGGACGAACCGTTCTGAAGACCCCACGAGGGCGGGATCGCGGTTGTGATATTAAATAACCAAGCCAACCTGTCAACAAAGCTAACATAACGACAATCGTGGCTAAATAGTTCTTTATTATTTCCACAGCTCAGAGGGAGAGACCCCGCGAGCAGAGGAGACCGGTATATGTTGGTAAATTTTGAGGACGTTCCCGTCGGAATCAAGGTATAGTTTATTTTCGGTCATGTCCAGCTTCAGCTACATTGCATCTCATCGCTCCACCACGTTGTCCGATCATCACATCAATTGTGTAGAAAAAAAATCTTCAGGAGGAGCTTTCATACCCCCTTTAAAACATGGCCGACATTTTGTTTCAATGTGAGCTGCAAGGAACTATGGGTGATATTTATACAAATAGATAGCGAGGTGGTGTCAAGTTGGAGGGAGAGGAGGTGACTTTACTAGCACAGAATGGAAACTGTGTTTTCGTCCCATCAAAAACGTTTACAGATGGCGATTAAAGTACATTTTCCCTATACAGCGTAGACATTGCTGTTTTGCTTGACTTCATAGCGAAATAAAGGGAAAAGTAAACGGCGTATCTGTTTTATCAAGTCTCAAGATAAACAATGTCAAAGTTGATATTTCACCTGACACTT
Source organism: Hypomesus transpacificus (assembly GCF_021917145.1). Classification (NCBI taxonomy): domain Eukaryota; kingdom Metazoa; phylum Chordata; class Actinopteri; order Osmeriformes; family Osmeridae; genus Hypomesus; species Hypomesus transpacificus. The sequence continues at coordinate 5,227,847 of NC_061082.1, forward strand.
GACTGCTAGCAATGTTTTGACTGGCGGCAGAAATGTCACCCATTTAAAAAAGAAAAATGAAGTGCACTTGTTGTACACATGTTGTTAATGATTAATTCAACTTTTTTGTCTCCCTCAAAAGGCTGGATGGAAAGAGAGCCACGCGACCTTCATGACAGAGCTGAGAAACCTTCAGGCCAATGGACTCACAGCAATTGGCCAATCTTTGAGGACAGCTTTTGATTTACTCAATCTCAATAGATTAGTCACTGGGATAGACAACTATGGACAGGTATGTTGTATACAAAGATAGCGAGGTGAGGGAGACGTTACAGCAGCTTCTGTTCTGGTGCCCCTACCATGATCTGCCCGCACCTCCCAAAGGCCCTCCTCTCACAGTCGTACAAGCATCCCAAACCTGCACACTGTCCCACGCACCCACCTGAGGTAGCGCTGCGGAAGCATACGAAGACAGAGCCTCCTCACAACCCTGTCAACTTCTGAGAGCTTTTTCTAGTTCCTTGGTTAGTTTCCAAGGTCGATCCAATCCCCCGGTTTTCGATGGCACATATAGTATTTTTTCCAGTATAATGGAACATTCAAAGTAGCGTTGTACATTAAGTTATTGTCAAATTAATGTAAGATAAATCTTGGACTGGCGCAGCAGTCAGTGTACATAAATGATATCTGATACTCTTTAAACACGAAATGTATTTGCAAAGTACACTACACATGCAGTATGTGGAAAAGTTTAGAAGCATAACTGATGTACACATAGACGTACATGATAGTCAACAGACTATCATGTATCATGGGGCAGGATAAGTTTAAACACTTCAAAAAGTCATTAACACGTCAGTTCATTTCTGACATTGTTTCACAATGTTCCCAATCGTCGTTTTCTTGCTTCTCTAGAAGGCAGAGGGCCACATTCCTCCTCAGGGGAGCTGTTGAAACCACTTGACTCTTATTTCTCTTAATGTGCATCGTCAGACCGTTGACAGTTGGAGATAAGATTAGCCCACCTGTTGTTCCTACAGAGGGGACTTCCTGCTTTGTTTAGAACTACATCTCCCACAAGCATGCCGAATCTTCACAGGCTAGACATTCATTAGGTCTCAATGTTGACATGCCTGTTAGTCACACTTTGGATGTTTTAAGGCCAGTGGATTTTACCCCTGGTCCCGGTAAGTACGTCACTTTTTTTGTCACACTCCGGTCCTCAGTCCAACCAGATCCTCGTGAATAGATGGCACGTCTAGAGCTGTGTTGAAGCGTCCGGTATTGGCGAAGGTTTGTGAACTGATAAGTACAGTGTTATTATGAAGGGAGGCATCCAGGCTTAACCAGGGAGGCTGGGGGGATACCTCAGGACTCCTCAAGGATAATGCATACGTACAGATATGAATAATGTATGCAGCTGAAGGGGCCAGGGGGCTGAAGTGGTTCTCTCACTGCAGACGGGGCGCAGCATGGCTGGCGCAGGGACATGGGCACACAAGCAGGGCAGACGTGCAAGCACGCACACACACACCTTACACACACACACACACACCTTACATACACACACTGACTGACTCGGGCATGTGAAGACAAACTCGCTGACTCACAACCCGACATCTCACTCACGCGTGTGTATGTTGTGTTGTTGGAGTCATCCCTCCCTCAGCCTGCGAGGATCAGGGGCTAGTTTGAAAGCGCCGACGCTTCACTTTCCCCCTTTTCGTCAAGCCACGCCCCTCCCGAGCATCATCCCGTCTCAGCGCGTCTTTGTTTCCATCTGGCCTCGGCTGTGTCTCTGTAGCTGACGCTGGTTCCCTGTGTGTCCCCAGCCATGCGGAGGTTCAGGGAAAGGACTCTCTACACAGTGAGGTTACGTGTGGAGGTGGAAGGAGGCAAGGGCTGGACCGTTGAGATGCAGCCGGGAGTTTAGAGAAGGTCCTGGCGTTGAGGTTGAGTGTGTGGGAGTGGAGGTGTACTCTCATATCTCACCACATGATGAGATAGGAGCAGGGCCCCAGGTTTTTACAGTCTGTTGGCATGGATGTGGGAAAGGGAGGCATTCTAATTTGTCCTCAGATATATATATTTTCTGGTAATGGCCAGGATACAGGGATAAGGGTTAGATTTGTAACCAGATACCATAGCCTTGAGTAGAGTATAGGTCTTACATGAGCCGTTTTGTAATATTTTTGATGTCTTCCACTAGGGTGTGGTGTTAACTGGGAAGTGTGTAGTAGTTTCCTAGCAGAGTTCACTGGCTCACAGCACAGGTGAGGAGAGGGAGAGGGTGACAAGGAGCTGTGTGTAGCGGCAGCCAACGGACCTGATGGGTTTCTCTGTACAGTGATAAAGAGCTCTCCTGGTTGCCAGGCGTCTGAAATCACCCTCCCTTGAGAGGGAGAGGGAGGGAGAGAGAAGGAGAGAGAAGGAGAGAGAAGGAAGGAAGGACAGAGGAGGATGAGGAAAGAAGTGTGACCAGCCTGTAGGTAATGTAGATTGATTAGATTTTCAGGAGACAAAGGTTGAGCAAGAGGGAGAGATGAGGAAACTGCAGGGGGGATAGCGCCAACCTGGCAACTGAGCTGATGGAGATCTGATTAGCCCTTTCTATCGGTGTGTTAGCAGACCTGGCAACATGCCAATGCACAGGGACTCAACTCCTGCTTAGTGTACTAGATAGGCAGACACATGGGTACACATGGATTTGCCTGAGCCGAACAAACACAGGGGATATTTCTCTAACGTTAACATTTCAATGTTTTCTTTTTTTTTTTCTCGAAGCAATGGTTTGACTTGTTATGTAAAAGTGTGTTCACTAAAGAGCTGGGTTTGAATATTATGGGATGTGAAGCCTCCAGGACTGCCAGGTGGTTAAATCAACACATCAGCATGCTACATTATGGACTATCGCCAGGCTGATCTGAGAGTGAAAACTAGGTTGTCATGGAAACCCTACACTGTCATCCCGAATTTGGGACTGTGGACTTTTTTTATGTAACTCCGAATGTACAGCTCAGCAGAACTAGACTGGGGAGGGGAGGGGAGGGAGCGCGCGCTGGCATTAATAACCAGCTCTGTGTCACAGTGAGCCTCAGGGTATCCAGCAGGTCAGCCATGATGACCTGCAGAGGGCTTGGTGTACCTGGGCTGTGTGGAGCCTGGCTGGGCTGTGTGGAGCCTGGCTGGGCTGTGTGGAGCCTGGCTGGGCTGTGTGGAGCCTGGCTGGGCTGTGTGGAGCCTGGCTGGGCTGTGTGGAGCCTGGCTGGGCTGTGGGCTGTGTGGAGCCTGGCTGGGCTGTGGGCTGTGTGGAGCCTGGCTGGGCTGTGTGGAGCCTGGCTGGGCTGTCTGGAGCCTGGCTGGGCTGTGGGCTGTGTGGAGCCTGGCTGGGCTGTGTGGAGCCTGGCTGGGCTGTGTGGAGCCTGGCTGGGCTGTGTGGAGCCTGGCTAGGCTGTGGGCTGTGTGGAGCCTGGCTGGGCTGTGTGGAGCCTGGCTGGGCTGTGTGGAGCCTGGCTGGGCTGTGTGGAGCCTGGCTGGGCTGTGTGGAGCCTGGCTGGGCTGTGTGGAGCCTGGCTGGGCTGTGTGGAGCCTGGCTGGGCTGTGTGGAGCCTGGCTGGGCTGTGGGCTGTGTGGAGCCTGGCTGGGCTGTGGGCTGTGTGGAGCCTGGCTGGGCTGTGTGGAGCCTGGCTGGGCTGTCTGGAGCCTGGCTGGGCTGTGGGCTGTGTGGAGCCTGGCTGGGCTGTGTGGAGCCTGGCTGGGCTGTGTGGAGCCTGGCTGGGCTGTGTGGAGCCTGGCTAGGCTGTGGGCTGTGTGGAGCCTGGCTGGGCTGTGTGGAGCCTGGCTGGGCTGTGAGCTGTGTGGAGCCAGGCTGGGCTGTGTGGAGCCAGGCTGGGCTGTGTGGAGCCTGGCTGGGCTGTGTGGAGCCTGGCTGGGGTGTGGGCTGTGTGGAGCCTGGCTGGGCTGTCTGGAGCCTGGCTGGGCTGTGGGCTGTGTGGAGCCTGGCCTGGCTGTGTGGAGCCTGGCTAGGCTGTGGGCTGTGTGGAGCCTGGCTGGGCTGTGTGGAGCCAGGCTGGGCTGTGTGGAGCCTGGCTGGGCTGTGTGGAGCCTTGCCATACGAAAGGGATATGCCGTGTTTGTCATCGGGTCAGTGTTTCACAACGCTTGAAGAAAATGAGTAATTTTTAATGTGTTTAACAGGTTTAGAGAATGTGTATTTCAGAGATTAGTGTCGTGCACGACACTGGTCACACAAACATCATGTGTATTTCAGAGATTAGTGTAGTGGGATTACAAGATGGACAGAGTAGTGTGCTGCACTAGTCTAGTTTTTAGGTGTCTCGTTTCCCAACTCTGACTCACACCCAGTCCTGTTCTCTCTCTCCCACCACCATCCCTCGCTCCCTCTCCTCCCTCCCCCGCTCCCTCTCCTCCCTCCCTCCCTCCCCCTCTCCCTCTCCTCCCCCGCTCCCTCCCTCCCCCGCTCCCTCCCCCGCTCCCTCTCCTCGCTCCCTCTCCTCCCTCCCCCTCTCCCTCTCCTCCCCCGCTCCCTCCCTCCCCCGCTCCCTCTCCTCGCTCCCTCTCCTCCCTCCCCCGCTCCCTCTCCTCTCTCCCTTTCCTCCCTGCTTGTCCTCTTACTGGATGTCTGTCATGCTGAATGTGTCTCAAGTCAGATATTGATTTATTAACGATGGCCTTTATGGTGAGATCATGCAGAATGTAAGTATAGGCCTCTTGGAGTACTTTGTAAATACTTTGACTGTGAATGCAATATTGTTTATGCTTCCTTAAAATTACATTTTGGACACATGCTTAGTTTGAATGATCTCTCTCTCTGAATGATCTCTCTCTCTCTCTGTTTTTCTTTAAAGGGTAGGAATCCCTTTTTTCTGGAGCCGGCCATCATAGTAGCTATCACCGACGGCAACAAGCTGACCAGCAGCGGTGGAGTCCAGGAAGAGGTCAGCAATGGTCTCCACGGAGACGGGGATGTAACGGACAGGATCACTTCCTGTTGCTTTGTGGGCCCTCTGTGGCTCCGCCTCCTCATGTTTACCACAAGCATCACCTCCTCCCCGACACAACTGTCTGTTTAATGTCTGCATAATGTCTACATACTGTTCACATAATGTCTACATACTGTTTACATACTGTCTACATACCATCAGTAGGATGGCAGATGCAGTGTTGCCAAGCAACAGGCTGGCAGAGTCACAACCCCAACATGCTAACAACACAGGATGTGGTGTTTGTTTACGAGGAAGTGCCAAAAACAGCCAATGACGTCGCTTGCTGAGCTGTAGTTTAACAAAGCCATGTTTGAGATCCACATCTTGGTCAGCCATGTCCATGGCAGGCTGTGCTGCAGCTCTACAGGGCAGTTGAGGTCAGCACGGGCTGGCCGTCAGTTGGTCCAGGCCAACCCTCCCATGTGTGGCTCAGCTCTCAGAGAGGAGTGACGTTAGACCAGGCCCTCAGACCACTGCTGTCTAAAGCAGGGCTTTTGGTAGAGCTCAGGTTCCCTCTCTCCTCCCACACACCCTCAGCAGGCAAGCAGAACATCTCTCTCCCAGTGGGGACAAGACTGAGCTATTAAAACCACTTACAGCATGACCATGGAACCAGATTTAGGTGAAAGGAATGTCTAGAAATAGATTGTTCCGGGCCTGTGTTTAGTGTGCCAAGTGTTGGTGGACTTGGCTGTGTCAGTGTTTAGAGAAATGTGTGGTTAAGGAGCTGCTGAAGCCTGTCTTCATCACACACTCACGCTGTGGATTCAGACTCCACATGACCTCGTTTAGGTCTCCTCCATCTCTCACACACACACACTCAAGTTTTACCCTAGTTCTTGAACTCATCCCAGCGCCGTGTGGAACAAGTCCATTACTCAGACACACAGTTCCTCTCACTGCCTGTCTTCTTCTCTTCATCTCTCATACCTCTGTCTGTTTTGTCTTTCTCTCTCATGCTTTCCCCTCTCTTCCTCCTCCCACCTCCCTCTTCCTTCCTCCCTCTCCTCACTCCCTCTCTCTCCTCCCACCTCCCTCTCTCTTCCTTCCTCCCTCTCTCTCCTCCCACCTCCCTCTCTCTTCCTTCCTCCCTCTCCTCACTCCCTCTCTCTCCTCCCACCTCCCTCTCTCTTCCTTCCTCCCTCTCCTCACTCCCTCTCTCTCCTCCCACCTCCCTCTCTCTTCCTTCCTCCCTCTCCTCACTCCCTCTCTCCTCCCACCTCCCTCTCTCTTCCTTCCTCCCTCTCCTCACTCCCTCTCTCTCCTCCCACCTCCCTCTCTCTTCCTTCCTCCCTCTCCTCACTCCCTCTCTCTCCTCCCACCTCCCTCTCTCTTCCTTCCTCCCTCTCCTCACTCCCTCTCTCTCCTCCCACCTCCCTCTCTCTTCCAACCCACCTCTCCCCCTCCTCCCTCTCTCCTCCCTCTCTCCTCCCTCTCTCTCCTCCTCCCTCTCTCCTCCCTCTCTCCCCCTCCTCCCTCTCTCCTCCTCCCTCTCTCCTCCTCCCTCTCTCTCCTCCCACCTCCCTCTCTCTTCCAACCCACCTCTCCCCCTCCTCCCTCCCTCTCCCCCTCCTCCCTCTCTCCTCCCTCCCTCTCCCCCTCCTCCCTCTCTCCTCCCTCCCTCTCCCCCTCCTCCCTCTCTCCTCCTCCCTCTCTCTCCTCCTCCCTCTCTCCTCCCTCTCTCTCCTCCCTCCCCCTCTCTCCTCCTCCCTCTCTCCTCCCTCCCTCTCTCCCCTCCTCCCTCTCTCCTCCCTCCCTCTCTCTCCTCCTCCCTCTCTCCTCCCTCTCTCCTCCTCCCTTTCCCCTCCTCCCTCTCTCCTCCCTCCCTCTCTCCTCCCTCCCTCTCTCCCCTCCTCCCTCTCTCCTCCCTCACTCTCTCTCCTCCTCCCTCTCTCCTCCTCCCTCTCTCCTCCCTCTCTCTCCTTCTCCCTCTCTCCTCCCTCCCTCTCTCTCCTCCTCCCTCTCTCCTCCTCCCTCTCTCCTCCTCCCTCTCTCTCCTCCTCCCTCTCTCCTCCCTCCCTCTCTCTCCTCCTCCCTCTCTCCTCCCTCCCTCTCTCTCCTCCTCCCTCTCTCCTCCTCCCTCTCTCTCCTCCTCCCTCTCTCCTCCCTCTCTCTCCTCCTCCCTCTCTCCTCCCTCCCTCTCTCCCCTCCTCCCTCTCTCTCCTCCTCCCTCTCTCCTCCCTCCCTCTCTCTCCTCCTCCCTCTCTCCTCCCTCCCTCTCCTCCCCGTCCTCCAGCTGCACCTGCCCCTGACCACCCCCCTGCCGGGCAGTGAGCTGACCAAGGAGCCCTTCCGCTGGGACCAGCGTCTCTTCGCCCTGGTGCTGCGCATCTCCGGCCACGCCTCCGTGGACCCCGAGCCGCTGGGTGGGGTGCCCCAGGACGACTCGGCCATCACCCCCATGTGTGAGGTCACCGGAGGTGAGGAGGGGAGAGGGAGGGGGGTGCTCACTTTGTAAAAATCACCCCCACATGTGAGGTTACTGGAGATGAGAGGGGTGGGGAAGGGTGTGTGTGTGTGTGTGTATACACACTTCAGAACACCAGTTTATTCCACTCTTCCCCCACCGTTTTCAGGACTGCAAAGTTTTTAGTGGTGTCTAGAACGATCCGTCCCGGCCTGGACCCTCTGTCCTGTCGTGTTGGCCTGGACCCTCTGCCCTGTAGTGCTAGCCTGGACCCTCTGTCCTGTAGTGCTGGTCTGGACCCTCTGTCCCGTAGTGCTGGTCTGGACCCTCTGCCCTGTAGTGCTGGCCTGGACCCTCTGCCCTGTAGTGCTAGCCTGGACCCTCTGTCCCGTAGTGCTGGTCTGGACCCTCTGTCCTGTAGTGCTGTCCTGGACCCTCTGCCCTGTAGTGCTGGTCTGGACCCTCTGTCCTGTAGTGCTGGTCTGGACCCTCTGTCCCGTAGTGCTGGTCTGGACCCTCTGCCCTGTAGTGCTGTTCTGGACCCTCTGTCCTGTATTGCTGGCCTGGACCCTCTGTCCTGTATTGCTGGTCTGGACCCTCTGTCCTGTAGTGCTGGTCTGGACCCTCTGTCCCGTAGTGCTGGTCTGGACCCTCTGCCCTGTAGTGCTGTTCTGGACCCTCTGTCCTGTAGTGCTGGTCTGGACCCTCTGTCCTGTAGTGCTGGTCTGCTCCTGGTGGTGAGGCAGCACATACTGCTGATGGAGGTCAAGATGAAAAGACACACATTCACATGTGACAGATTGATGGCCAATGCCTTTGTGCCTAGTCTCCAATCATTCACCATGATGGCACACACACACACACACACATACACGCATCAGTCCAGAGTCAGGCATTCAGAATGAGACAATGACTCTATTTTCAGGTCTCTATAATGCTGATTGTAAACCTGACACAATAGCGCAAGCAGTGAAAGCTATTGTGTGTGTGTGTGTGTGCTCCCAGGTCGTTCCTACAGCGTGTTCTCCCAGCGCATGCTGAACCAGTGTCTGGAGTCACTGGTGCAGAAGATCCAAAGTGGCGTGGTCATCAACTTTGAGAAGACTGGCCCAGACCCCCCTCCTCTGGAAGGTGAGAACAGCTTGCCTGCCTGCTCCTCCTGGAGCCTCACACATGGACACACATGGACTCCTCCTGGAGCCTCACACATGGACATGCACAGTCTTATTCCTCCCTCCCTCCAGACCCCCCAGGGGAGGTGGTGAAGCCAGGCCCCCAGCTCTGGCACTGCTGCCACAAGCTCATCTATGTGAGGCCCAACCCCAAGACAGGCGTGCCCATCGGACACTGGCCCATCCCAGAGTCCTTCTGGCCGGACCAGAACTCCCCCACCCTGGTGAGACACTACAGGCCCCGCCCACCAGGAAGCACTTCACCATGCAAAGACGTCGAACTAAGACGTTTTCATCTGTTCATTTATACGTCATACGTGTAGCTCAGCAGGGGGGCTGGGTTTGACTGCTGGTCGAGAGGTCGCCGGTTCAAATCCCCCTTTACGTCACTTGAGATGAAAGCTACTGTGTTACAACAGTACATTGTTATTGTTACATGGTTAATTCTGTTCCCCCGCCCCTCCAGCCCCCCCGCTCGGCCCACCCCCTGGTAAGGTTCTCCTGTCAGGACTCAGAGCCCATGGTCATAGACAAGGTGCCCTTTGACAAGTACGAGCTGGAGCCCTCGCCCCTAACCCAGTACATCCTGGAGAGGAAGTCTCCACAGAGCTGCTGGCAGGTACTCACACACACACACTACACACATATACACACACACACAGTTCATATGTACCTGTATTATGTTCCAACCCTGGTTGTATCACATACTACAAAGTGCTTATTATCAGTTTTGCTACTGGTCCAGCCTAATATGCCTAATATCCCTCCCTCCCTCCTGCAGGTGTTTGTGTGTAACAGTGCCAAGTACAGTGACCTGGGCCAGCCCTTCGGCTACCTGAAAGCCAGCACAGCCCTCAACTGTGTCAACCTGTTTGTCATGCCCTACAACTACCCTGTTCTGCTCCCCCTGCTGGGTAAGAGACCACACTACACCCGCCCTGGGAAACAGGACGGCCCTCTGGCCATCCTAAAGGGACAAGTTCACTTCTAATGTTAATCACACAACGGCACACAGAATCAACCTCTTTCAAACATCGCCATGTCTTCTTTCAGATGACTTGATCAAGGTTCACAAGTTCAAGCCCACCATCAAATGGCGCCAGTCGTTTGAGAACTACCTGAAGACGATGCCTCCGTATTACATAGGAGTAGGTGCAACGTTCTGGAACTGTTCCACACTGTTAACTCTTCCAGTGAGACACTGGTCGCTTGTCTAAAACACCTGTGCATGAAATGAAGCATTGGAGAAGTCTGTCTCTTGGGAGATGTAGTTTTCTTGTGCAGTCTAATGCTTTCCTGGTGTGTTTGTAGTCCCTGAGGAAGGCGCTGAGGATCATGGGAGCTCCGAACCTCCTGGCAGAGAACATGGAGTATGGCCTGAGCTACAGTGTGGTGTCCTACCTCAAGAAGCTCAGCCAGCAGGTACTAACCCTGTGAGACAGAGTGTGAGAGAGTGTGAGAGAGTGTGAGAGAGTGTGAGAGAGTGTGAGAGAGTGTGAGAGAGTGTGTGTGTGTGTGAGAGAGAGAGTGTGTGTGAGAGAGTGCCTGTGTGAGAGAGTGCCTGTGTGAGAGAGTGCCTGTGTGAGAGAGTGCCTGTGTGAGAGAGTGCGTGTGTGAGAGAGAGTGTGTGAGAGAGAGTGTGTGTGAGAGAGTCTGCGTGTGTGAGAGTGAGTGTGTGTGTGACAGAGTGTGTGTGTGAGAGAGTGTGTGTGAGAGAGAGTGCGTGTGTGAGAGAGTGTGTGTGTGTGTGAGAGAGTGTGTGTGTGTGAGCGTGTAAAGTGTTGTTGCTGCTAACATGTTTGTGTCAGCTCACAAAATCAGTAAACCTTCTCTTCCCCCACCCAACCCAGTCTAAGATCGAGTACGACCGCATGATCGCCTCCATCGGGAAGAAGGCTCTGGTGGAGCTGGGGATCAAGGTGCGCTCCCGGGGGGGCGTGTCTCTGGCCCAGCGCCGGGACTTCACCCAGCTGCTGCAGAGCATCTCCGGGGAGACGCCGGCCCTGCCCCTGGAGCTCAACCCCAAGGAGTTCTCCGGCTTCCAGCTGGCCCTGCTCAACAAGGTGAGACAACACCTGACCCTAACCCCTGGAGTCTGGATACATGTACAGATGTTCTCCAGTAGAGACGGTTCTCCAGTGGTGACGTTCTCCAGTAGAGACGGTTCTCCAGTGATGACGTTCTCCAGTAGTGACTGGGTTCTGTGTGCAGAGCGTGAAGCCTCAGGGCTTCAGGAACGCCTACGACATCCCCAGGAGCCACCTGCTGGACCAGCTGAGCCGCATGAGGAGGAACCTGCTGAAGGGCAGTCTGGTGCTGACCGGACAGGACCCTGGTGAGACACGCACTCACACGCTGACACACGCTCACATACACACTAACACACATGCTAACTCCCCCCCCCCCCCCCCCCCTCCCCCCTCAGACCAGCTCCACAGCGTTCCCGTGGCCCAGATGGGGAACTACCAGGACTTCCTGAAGGCAGCTCCTCAGCCCCTGAGAGACGCAGACCCTGAGCAGCCCAAACGCCTGCACACCTTCGGCAACCCCTTCAAGCTGGACAAGAAGGTCTGCTGCTGCCCTCTACGTCCTCTCTCCCCCCTCTTCTCTCCTCCCCTCCTCTCTCCCCCCTCTTCTCTCCTCCCCTCCTCTCTCCCCCCTCTTCTCTCCTCCCCTCCTCTCTCCCCCCTCTTCTCTCCTCCCCTCCTCTCTCCCCCCTCTTCTCTCCTCCCCTCCTCTCTCCCCCCTCTTCTCTCCTCCCCTCCTCTCTCCCCCCTCTTCTCTCCTCCCCTCCTCTCTCTCTCTTCTCTCCTCCCCTCTTCTCTCCTCCCCTCCTCTCTCCCCCTTATTCTCTCCTCCCCTCCTCTCTCTCTCTTCTCTCCTATCCTCCTCTCTCCCCCCTCTTCTCTCCTCCCCTCCTCTCTCTCTCTTCTCTCCTATCCTCCTCTCCTTCACTCTCCTCCTCTCTCCTCCCCTGCTCACTGTCTGAGTGACTGAGCCCCTCCTTAGTCCACTTGTGATTGGTGCTCTGCTGTGCTCAATGCCATTGGCTCCTAACCCCCTGGTCCGTGTGTCTCCCCCCAGGGCATGATGATCGACGAAGCGGATGAGTTTGTGACGGGGCCCCAGAACAAGGGCAAGAGGGCGGTGGGGGACAGCAACATGCAGGGGGGGGGGGTCCCCAAGAGGCGACGCTGCATGTCCCCCCTGCTGCGCCTGGGGAAGGCCTACTGCCCCCCCGTCACCCCCCCCTGCCAGCCCCAGACCTGCCTCAGGTACCCTCTCTCACACACACACACACACACACACACAGACACGCACACACAGACACATAGGGGCCTTAAACAAAACGTTTGACATATACTCCTCGTCACCCTGCAGACGCTGACTCCAACCACAGCGATCTAGAGGACAACTTCCTCACCCACCTGAACCACAACCACTACAGCCCGGAGAGAGTCCCCGACCAGGACGAGGAGGACCAGGACGAGGGCAGCCCCTCCAGCCTCGAGGCCCAGGACAACCACGTGCTGCTGGGGGAGGAGGAGCAGGGTGGCCTGGGGGAGGAGGAGCAGGGTGGCCTGGGGGAGGAGGAGGAGGGCAGGGACGGGGAGCAGGAGGGAGAGGACCTCCTGGAAGAGCGCCTGCTGCGCTACCCCTCCCCCGGGGCTCTGAAGAAGCTGATGAACAGCGAGAGTCAGGAGGTCAACTCAGAGCTCCGCTCCCTCATCACCAAGGAGATCAGGAAACCGGGGCGACGTACGTAGCCGTGGTGACGTGGCCTTCAGTGGCTCACGTTCTCCTCTCTTCTTCTCTGGTTTTGTGGGCCTTCTAAACCGCTAGGGGAGATAGTGGAGTGACCTTCATGCCACATCTGAGGAATGACTCATTATTTGTCTCAAAAAGTATTACTGGATAGTTAATTGCATCTTCAGGCTTTAGTGTTTGATGAAACAAGTGATTTTCTGTAAGGAGCTACATAACCTGTGTGGCAGACAGCCTAGTAGCTGCTGACTGTAAGCAGCATATTTGTTGTCCAACCTCTGCAGTTGAATTCACCTCACAGGCATTTTCAGCCTTTACGAAATTATGTTGTGACAACTTTGTTCCTTTTGCAGTAATAACACTGTTCTCTGACCCATTTTCCCGACAGACTAAATGGTTTCTATTGATTTTAGCCTTTTCAAGGAAGAAAATTGCAGTAGTCTCTGTATCTCACTCCCTCTATCCCTCCCCCCCTCTCTCTCTACTCTCTCCATCCCTCTATCCCTCCCTCTCTCTCTCTCTACTCTCTCCATCCCTCTCTCACTCCCTCTATCCCTTCCCCCCTCTCTCACTCGCTCCTCTCCCACTCCCTCTCCCCCTCCTCTCTCCTTTCTCTGTTTGTGCAGACTATGAGAGAATCTTCCATTTCCTGAAGCAGATCCAGGGTAGTCTGGACACTCGCTTGATCTTCCTGCAGAACATCATCAAAGAGGCCGCCAGGTTTGGAGCTCAACCCCCTCTCCACACTCACCTCTGATAGGCTGGATGACTAGCCTACCCCTCCACACTCACCTCTGAAAGGCTGGAGGAATAGCCTACCCCTCCACACTCACCTCTGATAGGCTGGATGACTGGCCTACCCCTCCACACTCACCTCTGATAAGCTGGAGAACTAACACCTCTACGCACATTTAATTAGGAGATATTCAACAAATGTTCTAGAATCCTTGTCAGTTCAAGCTGTAAAGGGTCTAGTTTACCAGACAGTTTACCTGTCTAGCAGGTCTGTATCACTCACACTCTCTCCTTTGTCTGTGCAGGTTCAAGAAGCGGGTTCTTATCGAACAACTGGAGAACTTTCTAGAAGAGATCCACAACAGGGCCAACAATATGAACCACCTGGACGGCTTCTGAAGGGGCCCTGTTCCAAACCCAACACCTGTACCTTAATCTTGCAGTCAGCCCTGCTCCACCTGTCTGCACCCCTCCTCACCAAACACTCAGTGGGTCAGTCCACTCCCCTCCCATGCTCTTAGTGGTACTGGATCGGTCCACTGTGGAGCCAGAGGGGGGTTTAGAAACCCAGCCCCTTACCACCTCCATGAGGGAGTGAGCATGGATACATGACATGCATTGTACCACACAGGTCTGGAGACAGGGATGGAAACCAACCCACATAATTAACCTACTGTGTGTCTGTCTGACTGTGTGTCTGTCTGACGGAGTGTCTGTCTGACGGAGTGTCTGTCTGACTGTGTGTCTGTCTGTCTGACTGTGTGTCTGTCTGACGGTGTGTCTGTCTGACTGTCTGTCTGACTGTGTGTGTGTGTCTGTCTGACTGTGTGTGTGTGTGTCTGTCTGACTGTGTGCGTGTGTGTGTGTGTGTGTGTCTGTCTGACTGTGTGTGTGTGTTCATCAGTGAGGGTATGGTAGACAGCTCCAGGACGAGGGGGGTTCTTCCTGGCTCGGGGTTCAGACTTTTTCCATTTGCTCTGTTCTTCTTCTACCTTTTCATTTTCTGGGCAACAACTGCCTTTTTCCAGCAGAGTTCCTTTTACAAGTTAACCTTGGTTGCTACTTTTTAAACACTCCACCAATTGAAACACTCCTGTGATGTTTACCAATAAGAACCAGTAAATCTTACTGGTCTCTGAAATCATATCAAAAGTCCCTCTGTTTCAGTTAACCTCATTCTTCTTTTCTTTCACAGTCACAAGTTTAAACGGTTTAGTTACTCCTCGAACAAAACATAAACCCTATTTCTGTGACCGTTCGATTGACAGGATGCTGTGTCACTGTCAAGTCTGCTCCACACAGGGAAACATAGCTCAGGAACTCACTAGCAGAATGGTTTGCAATAACACTGTTAGACTAGTCCAGTGTTCCCCTGTCCCATAGAGGATGGCCTCATTGTTACATTGAACATATCTGTTGTGCTGAAAGCATCTCTCTGGAGTGTTCTAGAAGGACAGTGGTCTCAAGTGGTCTTATGTTCAGGTACCTGCCTAACATTTGATACTGTTACCCTCTCATCATCTCGCTCTCTCCTCTCCCCCCATCGTTTAGACAGGGACCAAATCTTTGCCATACTTGTCTTGTTGTTTTTGATCGGGGGGTTATACCAAAAGACAGTATTTTGAATACGCTGTATAGATGTAAATACATTTAGAGAACTATTTAAAGAGAATGTTCAGTGGAAGGCCTTTTTGTAAGTATTTCCATGAATAAAGTTTCTATTTTACACTGTGAAGGGCCATGTAAATAAAAGTGAAACATTCTGTAAATATCTCCTTCACTTGTGTGACACGACAGTTTTGCATTCATTGGTGGAGTGACAGCAGAGTGCGTCATTATAACGATGACCGAATACAAGGGTAGCTCCAGAAATATGTAGGAAAAAAGCTTGTTTTAAAACCATAGTTCATTTGCCTTTGCTAAGGCGGCACTATTTCCTAAAGGCGGTGAAAGAAATGACCAAAACACTTTAGGTGTAAAAACAACAGATGTATTAAAAAAGATTTATTTACAGATATGTACAAAAAATTATGTTCTTCTTCCTGAAGTGTCTGTGTACCCTCCTGTTGGTCCCCAATAAATACTGGTAGTGGGTTCAGGCAGGTCAGGGTGGGTGTGTGGGTGTAAGAGAGAGAGAGAGAGAGAGAGATTGAGGGAAGTTTCAGGGTATGGTGACAGTCCTGGGTCCTAGGGTGCCTGATCAGCAGGATTTACAACACGTCCCATGAACAAGATGGATCCTAGAGGAAAAGAGAGGAAAAGTGTAACCACAGACGCAGTGTGGATGGCCTCGCTCTCTAAAGGCCAGTTGACACTCCCCAAACACAAGCAGCCAACAGTCATTAGGTTGTGTTGATTTGTTGTGATGTGCCTGTTGGTGTTTACTAGGGCGGTGTGTAAATGACAGTTACCTCTTCAAACATTCTAAACCTAACTGCCAACAGTAGAATGTGTGCTGTTGGTGTAGTCCCTCCCTAAGATGTGAGGGCTTTTAGGGCTCGTACCTGTGCTGACTTGTCGCAGCAGGAAGAAGAACGGCCGGTCGGCTTTGAAGACGGGAGCACGAGAGCGTTTGAGCAGCACCATGGCTGTGGGAGGAAGACGTGCCCTGTCAGGAACAAGGTGGGAGCAAGGTGTGGCGCTCTGGGTGTGTGTGGGGGGTGATGTGTAGTCTACATGGTGTGTGTGTGGGGGGATGTGTAGCCTACATGGTGTGTGTGGGGGTATGTGTAGCCTACATGGTGTGGCCTACATGGTGTGTGTGTGGGGGGATGTGTAGCCTACATGGTGTGTGTGGGGGGATGTGTAGCCTACATGGTGTGTGTGGGGGGATGTGTAGTGGTCCTGGTGATGTGTGGTATATTGTCTCACCAGTCACTGCAGAAGCCTTAGTCCCATCCTCAGTGACCTCTATCCTGGCCTCGTGGAACGCATCCGACACGTAAAGACCCTCTTCAACTACAGACAGACACACCACTTGGTTACATCATTGAACAGCGTTTCACCGAATGCCAAATATCAGATTGGATTGAAGTCAGCAGCTGGAGCCTAACCTGCCATCCCACTGAAGTCAGCTGCCAGGGGGTTGAACGCATCGCTGATCCCCATGGAGGGAAGCACAGAGCGCAGGTCGAACCTGTTCTGCATTCTGAACCTGCAACAGAGAAACAGGTGTGAGTATCATCGTCTCAGCACCACAAGAGCACTATGGCTTAGGGGTGATTCATCCAGCCCAACTACACACACACACACCTGCACACCTGATGAACGTTTCGCAACACATTGAGGAGAGATGGGTATCGACACACACACACACACGACGGCGTCTTGAAAGAGCTTGACCGTGGAGCTGGCTAGGCTACCTGGGCAGGAAGACGTCCATCTTGGTCCTGCGGAGGCCCGTGTCCCAGGCAGCGACGCTGCGGGCTGTGATGTGGCTCTCCAGCGAGGAGAGCGGGCTCTTCCTGTCGCTGGGCAGCGCCACCAGCAGGCTGAGAGCACGGCCCAGGTACGGCAGCTCCAGAACCGTGTAGCGCTGCTCTGCCGTGGTGCGGAACTGACCTGGGGAAGGGGGAAGGGCAGGGGGGGGGCAGAGTTAAGGGTCGCACCCGTGTCTAACGAAACCTTACGCCCCTTGGTGTTTGAATGTGGCTCCTCTCTTACCAAAGTTGACCTCGGTGGCCTGGTACATCATGGGCACCTTGACTGCGCTGCCGTCCGACAGGGTGAAGGGAAGGTTCTGGGTGTCGGTGAAGAGGAACTGCTTCTGCCACACGCCCTGGAAGGCCACCTTGGTGACCAGGGCCATCTGCGGTCGCTGAC
This sequence comes from Hypomesus transpacificus, assembly GCF_021917145.1. Classification (NCBI taxonomy): domain Eukaryota; kingdom Metazoa; phylum Chordata; class Actinopteri; order Osmeriformes; family Osmeridae; genus Hypomesus; species Hypomesus transpacificus. The sequence continues at coordinate 5,244,733 of NC_061082.1, forward strand.
CCCACCAGGAGGCCTCGCCCTGGGCCTCGCCCGAGCCCGACAGCTCCCTGGACTCACCAGGCTGAAAGGGTAGCGTCTCGTCTGGACGTGGGGTTAAATAGAGGACAGCCTGTTGTAGTTTATAGAGGTCAGTAGCAACACAGCAATTCATAGAGTTTGCCACACATTTCACATCACGAAGGACAGCATGTATTCAACTCTGCACATATATTGTTACCGAAAACACATTTACACCTCAAGTGCATACATAACATACAGTAAGACAGTCTGCTCAGCGTAAAGTTGTTTTGATGGTAAGTGGAAATGACTGGTGGTGCTTTCACTGCAAATCATTTCAGAACTCTGCAGTAATTGTGCCTGTGATGATTTGACGTATTAAATGCTGTTTGAGAACTTTGGCTAACCGTTGCCATGGTTTGGTTCCCACTGGTCCAGCTGGCTGAGGGTGTGGTTGGGCTGGCTGAAGTTGGCCCGGGCCAGACTGCTGTTGCCCCAGGCTGATGCATGCTGGGTAAACTCGGTCAGCAGTTGGACGCCGCTTTGGACGAATAAGGAGCAGGAGTGACGTAGCCGCACCCCCTGACTGGAATTACCCACGTCCCCCTGCGACCGCAACAGGAAGTTCTGCACGTGCACATCTGGAGACGAGGAGAGGAAGTGAGGTCACAGGTGAGGAAGGGAACTGAATGTGGTTATTAAACAAAACATGGGATGATAATTAAAAGTGACGTGTTATTCAGTGTCATCATGTGACAACCCTTAAAACACACTAACTGTGAAACAGAGTTCCAGGTTTAAGAACCATTAATAAATATGCATACTTGGGTGACTACACACTAATACCATAATGGCCAATTTAATGGTCATTTGAAACAGTTGACTAAACTGCTGGAATTACATCCAGCCAAAAATTCAGTCTAACTCTCAAAAGCTCAAATATTCTTGAAACCCAAGCGCAGGGTCATTGAGTTTGTCTGTTGACTTCACCAAGCGCTGTACGCACAAGTATCAGCCACCGCAGTAGAAAAGCAAGACAAAGGCACACGTGTGTCCAGATCTCTTGATTGAGTCTCCCCCCAGGTCACACCCCCTGTAGTGTAACAGTGGCCTCTCGACCCCAGGGCCCTACTGCCCTCTGGGTAATGAGATTAGAGCCAGAAGGCACCAGGCAGCATTACGGCTCCAGACACCTCCCTGCCCAGCCTCCTCGGGCTAGCAGCAACACACTGCCTGGTACCAGCAGCAACACACTGCCTGGTACCAGCAGCAACACACTGCCTGGTACCAGCAGCAACACACTGCCTGGGGCCAGCAGCAACACACTGCCTGGTACCAGCAGCAACACACTGCCTGGGGCCAGCAGCAACACACTGCCTGGTACCAGCAGCAACACACTGCCTGGTACCAGCAGCAACACACTGCCTGGGGCCAGCAGCAACACACTGCCTGGTACCAGCAGCAACACACTGCCTGGTACCAGCAGCAACACACTGCCTGGGGCCAGCAGCAACACACTGCCTGGGGCCAGCAGGGCAGAACCTGGACTGGGACCAAGGTAGAACCAGGTGAGAAACAGGACCAGGGCAGAACCTGGACCAGGACCGAGGTAGAACCAGGTCAGAACCAGGTCAGAACCAGGACCAGGGCAGAACCTGGACCAGGACCGAGGTAGAACCAGGTCAGAACCAGGACCAGGGCATCCATAATGTGATTTACATGCTATATTATTTCTAATACAGAGACCCTGAGATTCACAGTCCAAGATTTCTATGGTCTGAACTGGGTCACGTGTCAGTGCCAGCAGAAAGCAGCTCCAAACCAGGGTTATCTAGTTCCCAGGCCAAGCACAAAGTCTCATCACGTCCATCCATTTCCTTGTACTCCCGACATCCAGAGGAGTTCCCAAACAAAACGTTGCCCCTTTGACCCTCTGGGTCCAGTGTTTGTGATGGGTGCATTGAGCTGACCTACCGTTGGCGTTGTAGCCTAGCCCCGCCTCCAGCTGAGCCAAGGTATTGCGGCGTGCGCCCAGCTGCAGCAGGCCCAGGGACAGAGACACGCTCACGGGAGACACGATCAGGTTGGACTTGTTCTCCGTCTCAGTGAGCCTTTGGTAGAGGCTGACGGCAAACTCTGTGTGCAGCTGGTTCATGCTGTCCTGGAGGCTGCCGTTGCCCTGGCAACTCCCCGTCATCAACCAGAGACAGGCGAGGAGCGAGGTCATCGACAGACGACACATGGTCTCAGCGACGAAGGGTCAAAGGCCGGCTGTTGATGATGTAATGAGGGGTTCCTCCAGAATTAGTCACTGTGAATCAGGAATGTGTTCGAGGTACTTAATCCAGTGCAATTTTGATAGACAGTATGCTCACATTTACACCCAGCTGTAGTCAACATGTGTGAGTGTAGACTATGATGCCAGTGGATCGTCTTTGTCTGAAATCTACTTGTTGCCGAAGCAACTGTCTTGGTGGAAGAATGATGATGAAATACCAGGACACAGCAAGTAGCCAGTTATCAATACACCTCTTTCACATATGCTTAGCTCAAGATTAATGCTATAAAAGCAAAAAATAAGAATTTAAACTTGTGTTGACCAAACAACTTATTTCATTTTAATTTTCCAGTCAAACTCGCACCGTGTTTCCAAACACTATAGGCCTCTGTTTATAAAATATTTGTAGTCTAATTATGTTAGCTTGCAAGACTCAATAGCACCCAAACATTCTAAAACGAATGGACCATTATGGATATAATCAATATTATATCATGATATAATACTATTGAAAGCGTATCGAAATGTATAATATCCGGATCTAAATTCTCAAAAAGATATTCATTCTCCAACACATCTGCCGGAGCCAATCACCTAAAGCAGGTGAGAGTATGATCTGTCCACTTACCTACAACTGATCCTCTGTAACCGTTAAAGTCCAGTCTGTGTCACAGGTCAACGTATTTGCATGTAGCCTGACGTCCCTGTCAGCTCTCCTGTCACTGTTTCGTACTCCTGTGCGCTCTTTGAGTAACTGCTTGATTGAGCGAGCCCTCAGTCATAAGACCGTGTTAAAAGGGAATGCTCCGTGTTTGCGGTCTCTATCGGCGATGTCCGTACCACTCGGCCAGAATTCCTGCCGCCCCGGGGCTATAAGGAGCCAGGCAGGGGGAGGCATGTCACCGGCCAGCAAATCCGCAACCGAGCTGGGGAAAAAAAGACGCACACACACGCGCGCGCACACATACACGCACCCAAAGACAGTCCTTCCCTAACACGAGCAGCTTGCTCTTTGTTGTGATGATCAAAAGAACTCGACGTCAAGAACTCGACGCATCATCAAAGTGCTGCAACAGCCCTTCCAATTAGCACACACTCTGGAATGTGCCGCTAAAGCCACTGTCAGCAATTTTACAGTGGTTTAATTGTCAAAGCAATCGATCTGAGGAGCATTAACTGAGTCATCTAAATATGTTAGAAAATCAAAGGAGGACTTTTAAGGAAGAACGAAGGATTCTTATGTATAATATTTTACGAAGAAATTATGGCCACATGGTTTCCTTATAGACACTGGGTATTTTTTATATGTGGAAACCGATTCATATGTTCACATATTTGTGCGTTAGTTGGGGGTTAACACCTTGGCATATCCCAATTCTTCTGGTAGGCCTGTGTGTAGAATACATCGCATTGCAATTTATTTACGACATGTTCACCAGACAACATCTAATGGACTTGTTCAGAGCCCACATGAGGAGGATTGTGTTCATGTGAGGAAGGGTGTTCAAGGCCAGTCTGCTCTAGGACATGAACTTTCATCTTCCCCCCCGACAACACTTTGTAATTAGTGCCCCCATCTCCAACTTGCGTCAAAAAACACGAGTGCACATTTTCCCATGGTAAACTGAAGGCAATGATGGGTCATGATTGGTAGCCATCAGGTATTTGGCCGCTCTGCGGAATGGGATTCCGCCCATTACTGGGACTTGACTAATTAGTGGAGCCAGCTTGGCTTCATTGAATGGAGTTGCCACATTCTTTAATACCTAATGTTCCAACTCCGACACAGGAATTTGGAATTTTAAGGACTTGATGGGATCGAAATGTCATGGTAGTTGACCAAAGACAATCGTTTGAACAGCCGCCAAGATAAACAACAACGTTTTATCTTGAAAGCATTCAAACTAACGGGTGTGACTCCGTGCTGACAGGGGGGCGAGAGAGAGAGAGAGAGAACTTTGGGATTTAGAAGTAAGGATTTGTGTTCTCGGTTGGTGATCCCTGGTTTGATTAAAAAGCAGGAAGACAGGGTCAGAGATAATGTCAGTGTGTTGGAGGACATAAAGCACAGCAAACCTATTTGTCATGTCAGGTGGATTAGAAGGTTAGTCCTCATACTCTTCAAAGTTGCCCTTTTTAGGGTAGTTTGTTACAAGAAATATGTAACTATTTAAAAGCCGTTAACAGCTCACCAAAAAACTTGGCAATACCCAACATCTTTTCCTCCTCATTTTCATAATGTGTTTGTAGTATTTTGCTCAGAAAGGAAAAGCCAGTAGCTGAGATGAGGACGTGTCACCCTGAACCCTGGTGACCCCCGCCGGGTACCACACCATGACAGCTACCGACAACCCTTCCACACACTCATACAGCTCCACCGTGTGCCCCACCGTGCGCTCCACCCCACCTAACACCCTCAGACTTGTAACCTTTCAATCCATATACTGTGTGTGTGTGTGTGTGTGAACATACAGGCATGTGTTTGCGCAATGTCAGTGATGCCTCTGCCTGCCTCCACACGGCAGTTATTTAATCCCTGCTAACGGTGTCAGTCCCCGCGCTCTCCCCAACACCCCTCAGCCTCTCTCCCCTCACTCTCTCTCCTCACCCTCCCTCACCTCACCCTCTCTCCCCTCACCTTCTCTCCCCTCCCCCTCCTCCCCCGATACCCGACACTGTCTCCCCCTCACCCTCTCTCCGTCCTCCGCTAACCTCCGACCTTCATCAACAGAGGAAGGAGGAGAAGGAGGTAGGAGAGGAAGGAGGAGGAGAGGAAGGAGGTAGGAGGAGGAGGGGAAAGAGGTAGGAGGAGGAGAGGAAGGAGGAGGAGAAAGAAGGTGGAGGAGAGGAAGGGGAAGCGATACTGTATCAGGTCTATTCTCCCTGAACCTGAAGAGGAGACAACATCCACCCCACAGTCCATGTTCTGTCCTCTGCAGGATTTCCCTCCTCCGTTCCTCCCTAGGGGTCTGTGACGGGTGCCTGCTGGAGGACACGTCTGCTAGAGGGATTCTCCTGTGCTCTCCCAGAGCAGAGCGGCCACGCTGGGCCTGGAAGATCCACACTGGTCCAGGAAGATCCACGTTAGGCCTGGAAGATCCACTGCAAATGAATACCAATCTGCGATACGTTCCATGTGTGCTCGCAGGTGCACTCAGCTTCAAACATGCAATCACACGTACGCACAGCTCAGCACGCACTCGTGACCTTTTGAGCGCTTTTAAACCTTACGTTCACACACACTTTCAAACAACACGCTCACACACACATGTAATGCAGGTGAGAAAAGCAGACGACAAAACAGGCACTCACACACACACAAATGCACAGACCCTTTGAATCCCAGGTTACAGACAGACACAGACCCTTTGAATCCCAGGTTACAGACAGACACAGACCCTTTGAATCCCAGGTTACAGACAGACACAGACCCTTTGAATCCCAGGTTACAGACAGACACAGACCCTTTGAATCCCAGGTTACAGACAGACACAGACCCTTTGAATCCCAGGTTACAGACAGACACAGACCCTTTGAATCCCAGGTTACAGACAGACACAGACCCTTTGAATCCCAGGTTACAGACAGACACAGACCCTTTGAATCCCAGGTTACAGACAGACACAGACCCTTTGAATCCCAGGTTACAGACAGACACAGACCCTTTGAATCCCAGGTTACAGACAGACACAGACCCTTTGAATCCCAGGTTACAGACAGACACAGACCCTTTGAATCCCAGGTTACAGACAGACACAGACCCTTTGAATCCCAGGTTACAGACAGACACAGACCCTTTGAATCCCAGGTTACAGACAGACACAGACCCTTTGAATCCCAGGTTACAGACAGACACAGACCCTTTGAATCCCAGGTTACAGACAGACACAGACCCTTTGAATCCCAGGTTACAGACAGACACAGACCCTTTGAATCCCAGGTTACAGACAGACACAGACCCTTTGAATCCCAGGTTACAGACAGACACAGACCCTTTGAATCCCAGGTTACAGACAGACACAGACCCTTTGAATCCCAGGTTACAGACAGACACAGACCCTTTGAATCCCAGGTTACAGACAGACACAGACCCTTTGAATCCCAGGTTACAGACAGACACAGACCCTTTGAATCCCAGGTTACAGACAGACACAGACCCTTTGAATCCCAGGTTACAGACAGACACAGACCCTTTGAATCCCAGGTTACAGACAGACACAGACCTTTTGAATCCCAGGTTACAGACAGACACAGACCCTTTGAATCCCAGGTTACAGACAGACACAGACCCTTGCTCATTCAGTAACCCGGAACATCTTCATGATCTGACTCTGAGCAGTCAACAGTGTGATCAACACACTGTAATCCTCATCTTTACTAGGAGAGCTGCTGGCTGTTTGGCGTGGCTGAGCCTGTCACCCCCTGTGCCCTGTGTCCCCGGGCCGCTGGACCGCTGGGCCCGGAGGGGGATTAGCAGGGACGGCGGTGCGCTGGGCCGGGGCGATGAGGGCCGGTGTCGCCGGAGAGATCCGCCAGGTACGCCCCACCGGGATTACAGCCCTGAGGCACCGTGATCCAGGGGAGCCATCCACCCCTCACACTCACTAGCGCTGCCCTTCGCTGCCTGGCAGGGAAGCTGGGTGCTGGAGGTTTAAGGGAGCTGGGAGTTTGGGAGCTGGAGGTTTGGGGGAGCTGGGAGGGTGAGGGTTTCCCTGGCTGGGGGGTGCAGGAAGTCTGGGAGCAGGGAGGCTGGGTCTGTATCTGTGCAGTAGCTAGTGTCTGGATCTGTGGGCTGATATTTGGATTGTGTGGGATGGGGTGTTACAGTGTGGAAGGGTAAGAGGTTGACTTTTTGCAAGGGTATAATTGTTCTCACGTTCTGTCGTTTTGTCAGTGTTAGACGGAGAGGAGAGCAGATGGAGGCGCACAATCCTGATGATCGCCTGACTGGAGGCGTGTGTTTCTCATCCTGTGGGCTGTCTGGTGTGGTGGTGGGCTTGCTGCCTGCTTCTCTGCCAGACTGTGCCCCCTAGAGGTCGTTCATGGGGCTGCGGTCACGCTAAATTGTAATGACGGGGATTCTGAAGGTCTGGGATGGTCAGTGGGTTACAGACTGATGCATGAAAGGCTAGACATTGGAGGCTAGACATTGGAGGCTAGACATTGGAAGCTGGATTTGGAGGCTGGATTTGGAGGATGGATATGAAGGGCTAGATCTTTCTGAACACTTTTGATAATGCACTTTTTCACCCCAGAAACCGTCACAGAGCTAAACAGGCTTGAGTGGAGGGAACCTTCAGACAGACACCACGTTGTCACCCTTCCACACGTGTCAGCACCGTGATGAGCGTTCACCCAGGGGAGGAGGAGGAGGACGAGTGAACCTTGTCCTTTGTTCAAACAGTGTTCTGATTGAGAAGGAGCTGTTTGCCCTCCACTTCAGGTTTAATCACACCGGAAGGCGTAACTGAAACGGCTCTCGGTGAAGGTTTACTGGTATTCCTTTTTGTCTTTCCTCTTTAACAAAGGGTGAAAAATCTAAGATGAAAGATCGGTGATTGCAGTAGTTTTTTTTTTTTGACATCAATGGCTTAAAGAACCGAACACTTCTTAAGGAGAAGAGAACCACTTGAATCAGACTGAAGTCTTGATTAGAGACTAGGTGGGCTGTTGTGATTATAACAGCAACCTAAGTAGCTATCCTCTGTAGAACCCTGAAACCACAAGCAAAACAATGTGCTTATACAACGCTGCGCTCTGATTGGTTGACGGTGACATCACCTCTGCAGAGCTCATGGAGACCTCGCCGCGACAACCCATGAGAAGTTGAGTATTATGGGATTTCCCTGCTGTAGTGTGGAGGCCTCCCTCACTCACCTGGTAAAACGCTCTCATGCTGCCGGGAGATGTCTGAGCCTGTGAGGTCATGTTTGGGCTCTGCTCAAAAACAGGACCTTTCATTACGGCAACACTTTACTCTAGACTTACAAGAGAAGGGTCTGTTGACCGCAGAAATGGCCCTGATCCAGGAAGGAAACGTCCAAAATCCCTCATACTCACCCAGAGTAAGAGGCCTTCACTCGGATGTTAAATTATTTATTTTTTTACCGTCAAGCAAGTAGTAGCTCATTTTTAAACTCATGCACAAACACGTTCTAAACCAAGAGAGTTTAATGGACATGGAACCTCCCGATCTCCCCCCCCCCCCCCAAAGAACAATACTATTACATTAAATAGACAACTTAAAAAAGATCCTGTTAAGAAACAATCACAACTACCACAAGAGGGCAGCACTGCATTTAGCATGTCACCACAGCCTCAACCACAGGCCGACGTAGGAGGTGATTACTTAGAAGAAGATTAAGAGAAGGCCAGTGGGGCTTTCTTAAATACTGTGGCTTCCTGTCCTAGTGTCCTCTGCCTAACTACCCTTAATCAATCTGAAGTGACAGATGGAGGATGGTTACCAGAATCTGTATTCCGCCCCAGTTCAACACTAAGAAGAAGAAGACACTGATGCATACCTCCTAGGGCTGAAGGACTCCCAATGAATCCCAATGTATTCTGTCTCATGCAGGTATTTTAATACCTACCGGCCTTTTAGTTTAGTTTTGCTGCCTGAACGTGATGGCATCGGTGCAGATTCAGAGAGAGATTCAGTATTTATGTCTGAAAAGTATACTTTAATTTGTGCTATACAGACAACCAAAAGTATTTTATCACAATACATATACCTGTCGACGAAAACTAAAACCATATATTTACTTAATATTAATTCATCGTATCCACACACCACAGAAACATAGATAAACACAAAAAACGATCATACGATCACATAAATAAGTGTTTGAACTGCCTCTGGAATTCTGTCTTTAATTGAGACTTCTACAGAAACAGTCTTCACTGGTCTCTAATCTCTAACCCACTCCACTGCCTTTTAAATGTAAAACTCCTGATCATCCTCGCTGTTCTGCTTCACCTCCCCATTGCTGGTCTTGTTGCTGTCCAATTGGCTGAGGGAGTTGTCACTCCATGTGAGATGCCCGTTCATTGGCAGGCATGTACTTTGGGGGCGGGACCGCTGCAGGGTAGCAGGCATGCTCTTGGAGGAGAGGCTGCTGGTTCTCATGGGGATCGGAGGCCGGCCTAACGTCGCTGTCTTGGTTACGACGGGCCCGGGGGGAACTGGTCCAACGTCTTCGGGTGGGGCAGATACGGGGCGGGGCGTTTGCGAGAGGCGGGGCTTGTTATAAGCGGACACCACCGATAGGTCCACAATGCTGCCAGTGTCCACCGTCATCCCAGTGTCCACGTCCGTCTCCTCCGCGCCAATCAGAGCGTCCACGTTCAGGCGGAAGGGTGGGACCAGGGAGGCGCTGCGGGAGTGGGGGAGGGTGTGGCGATGGGCTGGGGGGCTGGGCGGGGCCCCGGGGGAGGGGCAGGCGGAGCGGGCGTGGCCCGGAGTGGTGGGCAGGGAGAAGAGGGAGCTGGCGCGGTGGCTGGTCCATTGTGTCCTCCAGGCCTCCGGGTGGCGCTGTGGAGCCCAGTCGTCCCCCGCCTCGCCCTCCTCCCAGGCCAGAGGCAGGGAGGTCTGGGAAGCCTGGCAGGCCAGGAGCCTGGGCTCGTGGTTCTGCGTCCGGATCTGAGACTGACGGTGGTAGCGCCGGGTTCGGGTGGAGACGGGGGCGCGGCCTAACAGGTTGGACTGGGGCGGAGCTGCTACCAGCTCGCTGGGCGGAGGGGAAGGGGCGGGGGAGGAGTCGTCCACAAGGTGTCCGCCCTGACCGTCTGTGTTCCAGCGTTTAGACCGGGCGCCCTGGACCTGGGATAGGAAGCAGACACATCACAGCTGATGTCAATACCGGACCACGCCAATGTTGCTGAAATGTGTTTTTAGTAGCCATAAGGAAACCAGTGTTGTTTCAAAGACAGTTATTCTCCCTAAATGTGAACAGCAGATAAAACCACACAGAATATTCCTACTTTTCAGTAAAATAATTATGGTTTTGTCCCCTATGGACATGTTGTGAACACTAATGATGCTCTCTGACAGTTGTTTAGCAACATAGACAGCTCAGTGGAAGATGAGGTGTGGGGTGAGGGGTGGGGGAGGGGTGGGGGAGGGGTGGGGGAGGGGTGGGGGAGGATGAGGGGACTGGAAGCCCCTGGGCCCACTAAAGAGGCCTCTGGGTTTCCAGCCTGACCACTTTATGAGTTGCACCGGCAGCTGGAGAACTCGTCTGCATCCGCGGGGACTGCAATGTCTCCCTCCTCCCTCCCCCCTCCACAGCCGACCCTCAATACAGGGAGGAGCAGACATGGTTCGTTCCAAAAACAACCTTGTTCTCCTCCTTCCTACGTGCTTACGGTCCTTAGACTTCTCCCTCTCTCTCTCTCTCTCTCTCTCTCTCTCTCTCTCTCTCTCTCTCTCTCTGTGTCTCTCTCTGTCTCTCTCTCACTCTCTTTACCCCTCTCCCTCTCCTTCCCTCTCTGTCTGTCCTTCCCTCTCTCTCGTTCTCTCTCTCTCTCTGTCTCTCTCTCACTCTCTTTACCTCTCTCCCTCTCCTTCCCTCTCTCTCTCCCTCTCTGTCTCCCCCTCTCTCTCTCTCTCTGTGTAAAGTGACTGATGGACTGATGGACTGCTAAACCCATCGTTCACCACACATCAGCTAGTTGACATGCAGTATTCACACCAACCTCACAAGTCTGATTGACAAACTCCATCCCCCCTCCATCCTTCCACCTCCACCCCTCCCTCCATCCTTCCACCTCCACCCCTCCCTCCCAAACCTCCGTCCCCCCCCTCTTCTCTGATGGCTTTTCCATGTTGCTATTCTCATGCCTGTCATCTCACCTATCTTTCCACCCAAACAACCCTGGGAGTCATCCTGACTGCTCTACACGGTTCCAGACAGCTGTTTCCAGAACTGCATGAGGACGTGAGCTTCATGGACAGTGGAGGACACAACTCCACATTTCCTTTCCACAGTAATAATATGCAACCATTCGGCTGTGTGATACAAGCCAAGGACAGTCCTTGCAATTGTCCAATGAAACCTTTTTTAAATGTGATATATATTTAAAAACCTCTTACAATGCTGGATTTAAAAACAATATGACGCTCACCTGGGTGATTTGTGAGTTTTGGAGAGAGGCTTTAAAACAACAATTACTAAGCCGAGCTCGTTAGGCAAATGGCTTGTTAAAGCAGGGCTGCTGGCTGGCTGGATAAGTGGATGCTTCGTTAAGTGGATGCCTTGTTAAGCGACTACAGTAGCTGTTCATGTTGAACTGCTTTGATGATGGCTGGCACTAATGTGTGTGTGTGTGCGTGTGCGTGTGTGTGTGGGGGTCATGAGGGCGTGCAGACTCCAGTATGCAGGTTTGTGTGTGTGAGATTGTGTGTGAGAGAGAGAGAGAGAGAGAGAGAGAAACAATGTCCTAGTGTTTCCTTGCTCCACACCTCACTGCACTTTCTTTCTCATTTCCTCTCTCTACAAATACTCCCTCTGTTCTTCTCTCTCCCTGCCTCTCTCCTTCACTCCTTCATTTACACACATCTACTCGGTTACTTCTTACATTCTTACATTGTTTTCTTTCTTTATCCCCTCTCTCCCTCTACACATCCCGTTTCTCCAGCCTACATTCATGCTCTCCTCTATTTCTCACACGATTGATGTGGTTCCTCTCAACAGGAGCGCAGGATGTGACCCTGGGGACGGAGGGAGGAGGACGTGACCCTGGGGACGGAGGGAGGAGGACGTGACCCTGGGGACGGAGGACGGAGGGAGGAAGACGTGTCTGCTGGGGACCATTTGATGAACATACTAACGATGATGTAGGGACACCAGAGGAGAGAAGTGTGTGTGAGACTGTCTGTGTGAGACTGTCTGTGTTTATTCATGTTTGTCCGTGTGTGTGTCATTGTCTCTGTGCATGGTCTTCATCCATGGTCTTGACACTCGGGCTGGTTAACTTTCCGTGCAGACAACCCACGCTGCCCTGGAAGCAGCAGGGGGTTCTGGGTAACGAGGCTGTTGTCGTGGCAATGGTGAGAGCCACTCTCTGAGCCCTGATTTATCTAGGGCTAATCCGGGTCAGATGGAACTGACTGAATACACTTCCTGGTTAGGGTTGGGGTTCCCTTTTGGCTTATTGTGTCTCTGGATCAACACACGCCTGCTCATCTAACATATCCTCAGCTTGGGAATCTTTACATGAAGGAATCAACAAGCGTTATAATGTATCAGTGATATGTCTACCAAAAGACTGATTTGAAGGAAGCATGACCTTCCATTCTATAGCCTTTTTATGATTTGTTCATAACTTTATGAACATAAAACAATAACATGAAAAGCCAACCACACCGATAAATTCAAGCTCTTCTGGTGTTAAGGGTGAGTTAGCTTTAACTCTAAATGCAACAAGCATGAACTGGCCATCTTAAATGAACCCCTCCCCCCCTTTAGTTGGGTCCTTCCAATCTTAATAATGGGTCAGTTGTAATCAGCTTGGAGTTTCAGAAGAACTTATCTAACAGACCTCTGACAGCAATCCACTTGTAAACTGATACGCTTGCAACAAGAGCTGCTGTGTGTGTGTGAGAGATAGAGAGAAAAAAAGAGAGAGAAAAAGAGAGAGAGAAAGAGTATTTGAGAAGCCAGGTAAGGGTGTGTTCTTGTGTAGGAATGGTACTATCACAGATGCTTAACCACATCTATGCATGCATGCACACAGGCATGCAGACACGCACACAGGCAGACACACACACACACACACTTGGTGGTCCTTTTGTGTGTGTGTTATAGACCAGTGTGTGTACACAATGTATTTGCAGTGTGAGTGTATGAACTTGACTGAATCTCCTTCAGGGTGGTCACAGACGATGGCCCCTGCAGTGCACAGCTTTACACCTAACCTCCACACCTAACCCTAACCACCTACCCATTAACCTCCACACCTAACCCTAACCCTCCACACCTAACCCTAAACCTCCACACCTAACCTCCACCCCTAACCCTCCACACCTAACCC
>NC_061082.1:5575641-5585654 GCF_021917145.1 Hypomesus transpacificus
GTCGACTGGATCAGAAGGACAAGGCTGTTTGGCTGTCGACGACAATCTTTCACATTTCCATGGTCCCTGAACACAAACATCACAACCGTTCAAGCGGATCAACAAAGTGATTCTGTTCCGCAAACACACACACGCGTTAACGCTTCCACACACACATAAACACAAAACACTGGGTCAAACAAACACGGTCTGTACCAGAGTGAACCCATTCAAACGCCGTCTCACGGTAAAACCCTGGTCCCTCCCAACACAGAGAGCTCAGCCATCTGACCCCCCCAATCACAGCCTCTATGTGTTCCCAGCCCTCCAATCACAGCTTCTATGTGTTCCCAGCCCTCCAATCACAGCCTCTATGTGATCCCAGCCCTCCAATCACAGCCTCTATGTGATCCCAGCCCTCCAATCACAGCCTCTATGTGTTCCCAGCCTCCGCTTCCACGGAGAGTTCTAGAATAGACTGGACGGGTCGTCGACCATGAGAGGGGTATTGTGTTTGATGAAATGACCCCCCGCCCCCCCTTTGGCCAGGCCCCGCCCCCCGGTGACCCCGGTGACCCCGGGCTGCTGGTGAGCGGAGGGTGCTGCGTGGGGGCTGACGTCTGAGCCAGGCCCCGCCCTCGCCACAGAGAGACGCTTGTTCCCGGGGTGACGGACAAAAGGGGTTCCCGCGATAACCCTACCACGCTGCAGACGACCCCAGGGCATGCTGGGAGGGGGGGGAGAGAACTCTGAAAACCTCCATGGTTCCATTCTACAGATGAGCTGTATTTGGAGAGGTGGGGGTGGTGATGATTAGGATGGTTTGGGAGGTAGTGTTGTCCTGTTTTTCATCTCTGGAAGTCAGAACATCTCCATCCCTCTCCTCAGACACACAGACAAAAGCAGAAAAACATAAGTAGAGTGCAGTAAAACATATAGTATTGATCACTCAGTTATCAGTCAACTGACCTGCTGTACTGCTTCCTAAACCCTCTTTAAAACACATCTCATACACAATATACTGCTTTGTAAAGGACAAGCGCTCTGTGCGTGTGTGAGAGATAAAGAGACCACCTGTATGTGTGTCCGTATATGAATGTGTGTGCGTGCGTGCATGCATGTGTGTGCGTGTGCGTGTGTGTGTGCATATGTGCATGTGTGTGTGTGTGTGCGTGCATGTGTCTGTGTCCGAGTGTCTGTGTGCAATCCCAACTCATCCCATTAACAGGAGAGAGCAGTCAGGAGGAGCAGCGATCAATGGCTGGCTGGCCATCCTAGCAGGGCTGAGAGGATGAATCCCCAATTACAGGCACTCACCCTGCAGAGAGACCAGGAGGAGAGGGGAAGAGAGGGGAGGCTGTGTAATCACTGCTAAACAAGCCCTGGACACTCAAGGGCTAACCACGCTACTACATTAGCATGCCAGAGAGAATGCTGTGAGATGCAGGCTGGGGAGATAGCAAGCTAACGGCGCTAGCAGGGCAGAGATAGCAGGCTAACGGCGCTAGGAAGCAGGCTAACGGCGCTAGATAGCAGGCTAACAGCGCTAGCGGGACGAGCACGCCCCGCGGAGTGCTAACGGCGAGGCCCGCGTGTCTCTGGTCCTCTGCAGCTAAGACGAGGAGGCTGAGCTCCAGAGCTCCAGGGCTCCAGGGCCCCAGAGCTCGTCTTTATCGGGGCCTCTGAGGGGAACCTCACAAACAACCTTTCTTTCAGCAGGACGGTTTGTGAGGGGCTGCTAGCATAACAAACGCCCCAAGGCCATCCACAACAGATTAAATTGTATCTGACATGTTTACAGTAAACAAACATTCTTACCTATAGCAGAGCGGAATCGGGCCACTGTGAGGCAATTAGCCATCACTAACAGAGACGCTGGCTGGGTCAGTGGGATTGACGTAACTGGTGTGTGAGGCCAAAACAGTTTGAATACTGTTACATAACCTTGCCCACCCACCAGACAACACACACAAATACCCACACATTAGACCCAGTTATCTGAGGCCAGTATGGAGAGAGTAGATCTGATCTGAGGCCAGTATGGAGAGATAGATCTGATCTGAGGCCAGTATGGAGAGATAGATCTGATCTGAGGCCAGTATGGAGAGATAGATCTGATCTGAGGCCAGTATGGAGAGATAGATCTGATCTCTCGCCAGTATGGAGAGAGTAGATCTGATCTGAGGCCAGTATGGAGACAGTATATCTGATCTTGGGTCAGTAAAGTGTTCTGCAACTCAGAACATAAACAGGATCATTGGAAGATCTTTTTTCAGGCTTTCTGATCTATTTATAGCCTAGGCATCCCTGCAACGGCTTTCCAGCAAACACGCGCTCGCACACACACACACACACCATAATACGGAGATCACACACGCAACCACAGACCAGAGTAATAAGGATTAGGTAGGGATTACTGTGGGTGGAATCCATGACATGATATTCCCTGAACAACGACCCACACAGGTAATCTTGGGGGGGTGGGGGGAGAGAGAATGCAATGGCGACTACCTGCATAAGCATGATGGTTGGCTGGGAAAAGGGTGGGAGGAGTAATTGTGGACCAATGGGGTTTGTTGTTGGGTATGCACATGGCTGTGTGTGCCTTTTCAATGTTTCAGCACTTTAAGTTCAGGGTCAGCCAATGAGAGAGCATGCAGGGGACAGGACAGAGTGCTGTGTGTGTTTGCGTGTGTTTGGTCAAAGAGCTTGTTTGTAACTGACAACTGCAGTGCAAGATCGACACACAAAGCCAGACATTTAAACAGGACATTTAAACCCTTGTTCCAAAACATTATTGGACATACATAATTCATATTCTCAGACGGACATTGGAGACTGGTTCTGAACTGAAAGACAGAAATACATCAAATGGTAGTAGCAGTCAGCTGTGGACCAGTCTAACACCAGACTGCTGCTCTCTCTCTCCCTTCCCTTCTCCATCCCCTGCTCTCTGTGTTCTCTCTCTCCTCTCTTCCTCCCTGCTCTCTGTGTTCTCTCTCCTCCTCTCTTCCTCCCTGCTCTCTGTGTTCTCTCTCCTCCTCTCTTCCTCCCTGCTCTCTGTGCTCTCTCCTCCTCTCTTCCTCCCTGCTCTCTGTGTTCTCTCTCCTCCTCTCTTCCTCCCTGCTCTCTGTGTTCTCTCTCCTCCTCTCTTCCTCCCTGCTCTCTGTGTTCTCTCTCCTCCTCTCTTCCTCCCTGCTCTCTGTGTTCTCTCTCCTCCTCTCTTCCTCCCTGCTCTCTGTGCTCTCTCTCCTCCTCTCTTCCTCCATGTGTCCTCCACTGTTGTTCCTTCCTTTTGTATCTCTCTCGTCTGCTTTCAATACCTTTTTCTCTTCCACTTTACCCATCTCCCTCTCTCTCCCTCTCTCTCCCTCTCTCTCCCTCTCTCTCCCTGTCCCTCTCTCTCCCTCTCTTTCCCTGTCCCTCCTTGTCCCTCTCTCTCCCTGTCCCTCCCTCCCTCTCTCCCTCCCTCCCTCTCTCCCTCTCTGCAGTCTGGGACAGGCACCATGCAGCTGGACCCAGCGGAGCGCAGCGTCCAGTCAGGCACACTCCAGCCAGCGCTCGCTCATGTCACGGACACACAACCCAACAGCCCAACACAATCCTACTGACACAGCCCAACACAATCCTACTGACACAGCCCAACACAATCCTACTGACACAGCCCAACACAATCCTACTGACACAGCCCAACACAATCCTACTGACACAGTCCAACACAATCCTACTGACACAGTCCAACACAATCCTACTGACACAGTCCAACTCCGGGGAAACCTCTCATATTTAACCGTCAAGCTTGACTTCTAATAACACATGTTGTACAGGAGAGAACTTGGCTCCACAAACATGCCTCCTCCTGCTGAAAAGGGATGCACCATGAGCAGCCCAGCACCAGGCTCCGCTTCCAGCTCACACACGTACCAGCACACACTGATGAGAATACCGTCTGCCCACACACACACACACACACACCACAGTTACACACATACACCACAGATACACACACACATGCACACACCACAGACACACACACACACACACACAGACACAAACCCCCACCCACCCACCCACCCAGCCATGGACAGCAGGGAGGTAGTAGCAGACTTGGCCATCTGCTCCATTCAGAGCGAGCAGCTCAAGGCTGCAGGGAGCTGAGCGTGGGATAGCATACATCACCACCATTCAATAAACACAGTGACTACTGCTCAGCTGCCCACACACACACACACACACACAGAAAAGCACTAGAAACAGGTCAAATAATATCCTTTAGTTTAACAGAGACACACACACCAGCTTGTGCAGATAGCAATGTTCAGTCCAGAGTGATCTTACCCATCGGTCTTGCTTGCAGGGCTGTGTGTGTTTTCTGCCTCTAAAGCCGCGTAGCAGAAACCAGAGCTGGAAACTCAGCGCAAGTCAACACACACACTGGGTCCTTGAGACGGGAGCACAGGCTGCAGCGACTGAGGCGCTGGGATCTCACTCACTCACTCCCGCTCCGCTCTGCTCTAACCCTCCGACTGGGAGTCTCTCTATCTGCTTCTGTGGTCCCCTCCCCTTCTCTCTCTCCCTCTCTCTTGCTCGCTCTCCCTCTCTTTCAGGGCTGGTGACATCAGAGGGCAGTCTCAGGCAGGAAGGCATGCTGCTGACTGTTTGTGTGATTACATGCTTTCTCTCTCTCCCTCTCTCTCCCTCTCTCTCCCTCTCTCTCCCTCTCTCTCCCTCTCTACCCTTCCTCCCTCTCAGTTTCCCTTGCTCTCTCCACCCTCTCTCCCCATGCCAACCCCACCCCTCTCTCTCCACCCCTCTCTCTCACCCCAACCACCCCTCTCTCCACCCTCTCTCCCCATGCCAACCCCACCCCTCTCTCTCACCCCAACCACCCCTCTCTCCCCCCTTCTCTCTTCTTCCCTGTGGCAGTTCAGTAAGGCTTTATTGGTGTGACATTCAAGGTTGTATGGGCCCAGCAGAAGCTGAAAAGTCATTAAAGGAGAAGAAATGTGTCTGTTAACCTGATCAGACCAGTTGATTATTGATGACAAGGTCTGTGAAAACTCCCCCAGTCTGTCTCTTACCCATCTCTCTCTGAAACACACCTCTACACACACACGACCCATACACGCACGCACGCCCTACCCCAAAGTTCTCTCTCCCCATCCCAGGTCAGGCTCCTTCCCTCAGCTGAACAGCACCCACACACAGAAGAGCATCTTTTATAGGAACATAAACCTGGAGTGATTAGATCTGGGACCAGTACAGAGATGGTGATTGGCTGTGACGGATGAGACCAGTGGTGATTGGCTGTGGTGGATAAGACCAGTGGTGATTGGCTGTGGTGGATGAGACCAGTAATGATTGGCTGTGGTGGATGAGACCAGTATGAATGAGCAGTATCTTGGCTGGTAGAGGAGACGGTCCCCTTGGGCCAATAGATCCACTGTCATTGGCTATTAAGTATAAACAGGCTGGTCGATGGTGGGCCAATAAGAGGTAGGATCTGGGGAGGGATATTTAGAAGGTGTGTGTGTTAGGTGAATGGGGGTCTTCAGCAGATCAGTGGATCGATGTAACATTTCCTTGTGTGTGACACAGATGAACCTTCAATACCAGTGAAGACCGGCTCTCTTATCCTGGGACACACACATGGGGAACAACAATCTATCCCTCTACACATTCTCCTCCTCCACTCCTCCTCTCCTCCTCCACTCCTCCTTCACACATCCACGATTCCTAACAATGAGTTGAACTTTCAAACATTAAATTGTGCAGATTCAGTTTATTTTGAAAAGTTTTTCAACCTTTTGGAGAAAAAAAAAACAAGTATCTTCCAGCCTTTTAAAATATTTGTTTCTAATTGATCATGTCACCAAATACAAAGTAAAGTAATGAGCCTGGCTTGAAAGTGTAATTATTATTATTTATTTATTCCGGACACAAAAAACGGTCCATAGCACACACAAAGAAGTAGGAAGTACATTTACATTTAGTCATTTAGTACAGATATTTGTGTAAAAAATGTAAGGAGTGAAAGTTAATAGTATTATTTTTTTATTGTCAAGTAAAGTACTGATACCATAAAACTCTACTACAGTACAGTGACAGTATTTGTACTTGGTTATTTCCCCTCTCCAGGATACGTGCCACAGAGTCGCCCTGACAACGTCTCACCAGACCTCACCAGAGCTCACCAGAGCTCACCAGACCTCACCAGACCTCACCAGACCTCACCAGACTTCACCAGACCTCACCAGAGCTCACCAGAGCTCACTCTCAGAGAGAATACATTTTGTTTGTCGTTCTGTGTGCGTATGCGCCATCTCAAACCTCCATGACATTCCAGACCTCATGAGAGTGAAATCTGTTAATGGTCGGCCCCCCCTTCCCTCCTGCTCCCTGTGTACCTGTCTGTCTGCGTACCTGTCTGTCTGCGTACCTGTCTGTCTGCGTC
The DNA here is from genome assembly GCF_021917145.1 of Hypomesus transpacificus. Taxonomy (NCBI): domain Eukaryota; kingdom Metazoa; phylum Chordata; class Actinopteri; order Osmeriformes; family Osmeridae; genus Hypomesus; species Hypomesus transpacificus. The sequence goes on from NC_061082.1 coordinate 5,582,075, forward strand.
CCTGTCTGTCTGTGTACCTGTCTGTCTGTGTACCTGTATGTCTGTGTACCTGTCTGCTAGCGTGTGGCAGCCGCACACACACACACACACACAGCGGAGTGTTTATCTGACTGCCTGTACGTGTGTCTGTGTCCGCACACGCCCAGTAAATAATGCATGGAGGCATAATGATGCAGACTTGGTGGAGCAGCGTGACAGCCAGCCTGATGAATAAGTAACGAGGGCTTCCGCCTGCTACGAGGAGAGGGACTCTTTACCTCCACCCCCCTCAACTCCCTCCCTCTCTCCCCACTTTATGACAGAAGGATGGCAGCAGTGAAGATGCAGGGGGGGGGGGGGGCGTCCCATCTCCTGGGGACATGCCCAGACTCCAAATATGTGAAATACAGCATCATTTATTATTGATGGAGGTTATTTATAATCCCACTCTCTTCCCCGCTATATCTCCCTGTCTCTCTCTCTCTCTCTCTCTCACTCACACACCTCTCTCACTACGTATTTCACTCTGTTAGCCACGTCAGCCTGAAGGCCTGCTGGGGAGCAAGCCCCCCGGCCCCCCGTCATAGGGACCCCCCCAGGACCCGTGCTCTCCTCTGATTCCAGCATGATAACCTGCTCCAGTGTCATATAATATCCACAACTGCAATCAGTTGTACATCATCATTTACGACTGTATGTACCGTCATGTGCAATCAGCTGGAAGTGAAGCTGGTGTGATGAGGCTTGAGCAGGCGGAGGTGTTGGGATGGCTGGTTGGTAGAACAGCACAGAAAGAAGGGAAGGTGCCTCTCTAGCTGTCTCACACAAACACACACAGTTTGAGGTTCTGGAGAACGTGAAGGACTCATGATCATAATCGTCTGGAAACAAAGTGGATGCATTGTTTTCACATGTCTGAATGACTATCGCCCAATAGCACTGACCTCTATCATCATGAAGTGCTTCGAGCGGCTAGTCAAATCATTCATCTGCTCCTCGCTGCCCCCCACACTGGACCCTATGCAGTTTGCATACCGGTCCAATAGGTCTACAGACGATGCCATCGCTCTGACCATGCACACCGCTCTCTCCCACCTGGACAAGGGGAATACATATGTGAGGATGCTGTTCATTGACTACAGCTCTGCATTCAACACCATCATCCCCTCCAGACTGGTCTCCAAGCTTGTGGACCTGGGACTAAGCACCTCCCTCTGCAAGTGGATCTTCCACTTCCTGACGGGGAGGCCACAGGTGGTGAGAATCGGTGACCGCACTTCATCTGTACTGATCACCAACACAGGCACCCCCCAGGGCTGTGTGCTCAGCCCTCTCCTGTTCTCCTTGTTCACCCACGACTGTGCGGCTACGCACAGCTCCAACCTCCTCGTTAAGTTTGCTGACGACACAACCATCGTGGGCCTCATCTCTGACAGTGACGAGTCAGCCTACAGAGAGGAGGTTGACACCCTGACATCATGGTGTCAGGACAACAACCTCTCTCTTAACATCAGCAAGACCAAGGAGATGATTGTGGACTTTAGGAGGCGGCAGGAGGAGGAGCATGCACCCCTATTCATCAATGGATCGGAAGTGGAGAAGGTCAGCTGCTTCAAGTTCCTCGGGGTGAACATCAGCAATGACCTCACCTGGTCTGTTCACACGGACAAGGTGGTCAAAACGGCCCGTAAGCGCCTCTTCTTCCTGAGGAGACTGAAGAAGTTTGGTATGGACTCAGTCATCCTTACTAACTTTTACAGATGCACTATAGAAAGCATTCTGACTGGTTGTATCACAGTGTGGTATGGGAGCTGCACAGACCGGGACCGCAAGGCCCTACGAAGTGTGGTCCGTTCTGCTGAGTTCATCATCGGCAGGAAGCTCCCAGCCCTACAGGACACCTACCACACACGTTGCCTTAGGAAAGCCAGCAGGATTCTAAGAGACTGTTCCCACCCATCCTTCAGTCTCTTTACCCCGTTGCCTTCTGGCAGGCGTTACCGCAGCATCCGGTCGCGCACACGCAGACTGGACAACAGTTTCTACCCAAGGGTCATCAGGCTTCTCAATGGACACTGATATGGACATTTTTACTGCACACTAGTCACTTATACACTGTCACTTTCAGCTACTGGTTGCTCTTTCAGTAACATTGCACTACTGTACCTCGCCACCAGGCTCCTGTTTGGTCATTGACAAAGTCACTGATCTGTAAATTTGCACTACTGCACTGTACTCCATTTAGGTTAGATTAGTTTATAGGGTTGTAACAGGTTTTTTTTTTTTTTTTTTTTTGTGTATTAGGGTTAGTATAGCGTACTATTTATTGTTATCTGTAATTTAGGAAGTTTTAGTGTTAGGGTTAGTATAGTCGTTTATTTATTGCTATCTGTATATTTAGGAAGTTCACTTATCTAAGCTCAGCATAGATGTAAATTTGTTCTGTGTACTTATATGTTATGTTATGCCAAGTGCTTGCGTTGTCTTGTCTTAAGAATTTCAGTGCCCAGTCTAACCTTGTGTTACTCTGTGCATCTGACAAATAAAAGACTTGAACTTGAACTTGAACTTGTTTTTGTTTCCTCCCAGTGCTTAACTAGGGTCAGCTGATGACTGGCATTCGTGTCAGGGTCAGGGAGGCTCATGAATGAGCACACACTCCACCACCGACATGAGAGAACTGTACAAGTCCCACTTTGAGGTCATAAACTCCAGATGTCTGCCCAGGCCCTCGAAGCAGACAGCCAGACAATAACACACCACAGTCCTATCCAAAATTGATAACCTGGTAAAATAGAGTCTCCACACTCCCCCTCTCTCCGCACGCACGCACACGCGCACACACACACACACGCGCGCACACACACACACACACCCACACACACACACACACACACACACACACACACACACACACACACACACACACACACACACACACACACACACACACACACACACACACACACACACACACACACACACTGAAAGCCCGACTTGATATTGCTTTCAGGATAATGCCAGTGAGGCAGTAAAGTAGGTTAGGCCATTGCTCAGTGTGCTGGAAGAATAAAACAAGTCTGTCTCAGATCCTCACCAAACCTCAGCCAGCCAGGACAAGAGTGTGTCTATCTGTCTGCGTGTGTGTGTGGTGTGTGTGTGCATGTGTGTGTGTGAGAGAGAAAGAGAGAGAGATATCAGAGAAGACAAGCAGGGTTGATGCAAAGGTCACATGTCTTCTGAATTATATCACTGTCAGTTCTGCTCCTTTAATATCTGCCCAGTCTCCTGGTTCTTGTGCCCGGGGTCCTGGTTCCTGTGATCAGGGGTCCTGGTTCCTGTGCCCAGTCTCCTGGTTCCTGTGCCTGGGGTCCTGGTTCCAGTGATCGGAGTCCTGGTTCCAGTGATCGGGCTCCTGGTTCCAGTGATCGGGGTCCTGGTTCCAGTGATCGGGCTCCTGGTTCCAGTGATCGGGCTCCTGGTTCCAGTGATCGGGGTCCTGGTTCCTGTGATCGGGGTCCTGGTTCCCGTGATCGGGGTCCTGGTTCCTGTGATCGGGGTCCTGGTTCCTGTGCTTGGGGTTTTGAAGTGGCGATGAGTC